>NW_027423008.1:1425000-1427500 GCF_048934315.1 Petromyzon marinus
TGACATCGATCACAACCGCCTCCTCATCTTTTGCAAACACGAGGTCAGGCTTTCTCATCTCTCCCGTCTCGGATATGAACCGTGGCTCTTTGTATACAGACCAGCCCAATCTAGCCGCTTCGTCTGCCAGAATGTTACTGATCTTGTTATGTCGCGCAATTCTTGCTTTCTGTACTGCAGGACATTGACCGAGAATGTGCGAAAGGGACTCGAGTCTGGCAGAGCATTTCCTGCAGGAACGTAAGGCCCCATCTCTGCCTCTGTTCAAGCTTTCTCTTGTTGGGTAAATATTTGCCCTTAGTTGTAGTGCTGCGATAAAGAAGCATTGTTTAAAGCCGCACCATGGCCTCAACCAAGCATTACTGATTCTATCATGCGCAAAGTTTACAATGCCCCTTCCTTGAACCGGCTTTTCGCACCATCTCTGAAATTCATGCTCCCTCCAATCGCAGGGTCTCGGATATACAGGTTCTTTTGACACCGAGTCCCTGAGAACGAATGTTGGGATTGCATCACTGTCACCCCCTGCTCGTACCCACAAATTACGGTATTCTTCCTCCATACCCTGCGAGGACACAATATTACGGGTGATAGCATCGGACGAGTTTGCTATACGTTGCAGCCTTCTAACTTGAACCGAAGGGATTGTTTTTTCCAGTTTCAAGATGGCAAGGCCTCCGTCTCGGGCTCTGGCATATAACAGTCCATCACAAGTTGAAGCGGGAAGGTGGAGCCATCCTTTTACCGCCTTTCTAATCTCTTGGTCCAACCCACGGAGAGTTGATTGCTTGCAGTCCGAGTGGTCTGCAGGATATAACAATCTGGGTAGGGCATAGGCATTGAGTAGTTCAACCTTCTGAGTTGGCTTCAGAGGCGCCTCATCGATTTTCGAGATCCATGTCTTTAGCTGACAATGTAGATCAGGCTGTATAGTGCCAGTCCAAGGGCCAATTTTCAGACCAAGGTATTTCGTTGATTCATCAGGTTGGATCATATGGACATCTTTATTTTTGATAGTCCATGGGTCGCAGTTGTTCACCGTATATGAATCTTTGGTTGGGCTTATCATGAAGCCCTGGCACTTTCTGGCCTGAACCTCCAATCCCGATAGCCCACAAAATGATTCCAAGATCGCTAGATTGGCGGCCATACCAACCCAAGATTCGCTCACCAACACCAAATCATCAGCAAACGCAAGAGCTGTCACGTGGTCGGTATCAATGGAGTACCCAACTCCGTGTGACTCTAGGGTGCATATCAAAGGGTCCATGGCAAGATTGAAGAGCAGGGGTGACATGGGGTCACCCTGTTTGACACCAACACGTATGCTAATTTCTCGAGTCGACTCGCCATTGCTTTTGAACGAGGTCGTACACCGATCGTAGGCGTTCTGGATGATGCCCACCACGTGTTCATCTACTTTCTTGTGCCTTAACACCCATAAAATATGAGCATGCGAAACCGAGTCAAAAGCTTTCGCTATGTCGATAAACATGACAGCCAACGGCCTGTGCAATTTCTTAGCATGTCTCATAAGGTCCTGTAGCACCTTAAGATTTTCAGAGCAGCCAGATGCCGCTATAAAACCACGCTGCCTTGGGTTTAAGGGACAAGCACGAGCAAGACGTGCAGTCATTATTCTGGAAAATAATCTCAGAATCATTGAACCGATCGTTATTGGTCTCCAGTTCCCCAATTCTTTCAGCTTTTCATCGTCCATAACCTTAGGAATAAGAATCGTCCTATTCTTTTTCAACACTTTGGGAATAATTCCTGTAATCATCCATGCATTAAATAGGGCTGTCAGTGTCCGACCCTCGGGGTCGGCAGCACAGATTGCAGCCCTTGTTAGGCCATCTGGCCCAGCTGCTGACGTTGGTTTAATGGCCCGTATGGCAGTCTGAACTTCCTCCACCGAAATTAGGGGCTCAAAGTATTCGTTATTTGCAACACCTGATGACTTAAATTGGCCCAGGCCATTAAATGGCAACACCTTCTCCCATTTTTCGCAGTAAAAACGATATACATCTGCGTTCGGGATTCGGCATTCATGACGTTCAGTGCCATCCAGGACTAAGGACGCAAGAAGAGAGCGGTTCTTAAAGAAGAGCTTCTGGTGCTTCATGAAGCTTCCTCGTTTTTCCGCTCTCTTCTTCATCCAAGATCGTGTGGGTAATATCCTGGGTTTAATAATGTCGTTCTCGGGTTTTGAACGTTTGCCTTTGTTTTTCACCAATCTCATCGGACAAAGCATCAATGCTGTGGCAGTTTCTACGAGGGCATCATGTTGGCCCTCGCCGTTAAGCCAAGCCTTTATTGCCTCCATTGCAGGCTTTTCCAGGGTCCCAGAATTCTCATTCGTAAGCCGCTCAGCTGCTTGAGCGAGTATGGATGAAGTCCCCGTTGTTACATTTGGTGGGGGAGACAATGTCTCAAGAGGCCTAGAAGAAAAATGTAAGCTGTCTGACATGGGGGCCCCTGTCTTTTTACTTAGGTCCCG
>NW_027423008.1:1435000-1437500 GCF_048934315.1 Petromyzon marinus
ATGCATGTGCAGTCAAAAAAGTGAATATTTTTCACGGATAGACCCCGTGAAACGCTAGAAATTGGCGGCGATGTCTCTCTTGTGGCTCACGGGGCTGTTAGGGTGGCACAGAAATCCCTCGGAATGGGAAAACGGGTCATTTTCGTGTCGCCACATTGCATGCGAACCGCATGAAACTTCCAGAGGCATTTGCAGCAGAAATGCATGTGCAGTCAAAAAATTGAATATTTTTCACGGATAGACCCCGTGAAACGCTAGAAATTGGCGGGGATGTGTCTCTTGTGGCTCACGGGGCTGTTAGGGTGGCACAGAAATCCCTCGGAATGGGAAAAAACGGGTCATTTTCGTGTCGCCACATTGCATGCGAACCGCATGAAACTTCCAGAGGCATTTGCAGCAGGAATGCATGTGCACTCAAAAAATGTGATATTTTTCACGGAGAGACCCCGTGAAACGCTAGAAGTGGGCGGGGATGTCTCTCTTGTGGCTCACGGGGCTGTTAGGGTGGCACAGAAATCCCTCGGAATGGGAAAACGGGTCATTTTCGTGTCGCCACATTGCATACGAACCGCATGAAACTTCCAGAGGCATTTGCAGCAGGAATGCATGTGCACTCAAAAAAGTGAATATTTCTCACGGATAGACCCCGTGATACGCTAGAAATTGGCGGGGATGTCTCTCTTGTGGCTCACGGGGCTGTTAGGGTGGCACAGAAATCCCTCGGAATGGGAAAACGGGTCATTTTCGTGTCGCCACATTGCATGCGAACCGCATGCAACTTCCAGAGGCATTTGCAGCAGAAATGCATGTGCAGTCAAAAAAAAATTGATATTTTTCACGGATAGACCCCGTGAAACGCTAGAAATTGGCGGGGATGTGTCTCTTGTGGCTCACGGGGCTGTTCGGGTCGCACAGAAATCCCTGGGAATGGGAAAACGGGTCATTTTCGTGTTGCCACATTGCGTACGAACCGCATGAAACTTCCAGAGGCATTTGCAGCAGGAATGCATGTGCACTCAAAAACTTCTATATGTTTCACGGATAGACCCCGTGAAACGCTAGAAATTGGCGGGGATGTGTCTCTTGTGGCTCACGGGGCTGTTAGGGTGGCACAGAACTCCCTCGGAATGGGAAAAGGGGTCATTTTCGTGTTGCCACATTGCATAGGAACGCCATGAAACTTCCAGAGGCATTTGCAGCAGAAAGGCACGTGCACTCAAAAATTTTAATATTTTTCACGCATAGACCCCGTCAAACGCTAGAAGTTGGCGGGGATGTCTCTCTTGTGGCTCACGGGGCTGTTAGGGTCGCACAGAAATGCCTCGGAATGGGAAAACGGGTCATTTTTGTGTGGCCACATTGCATAGGAACGGCATGAAACTTCCAGAGGCATTTGCAGCAGGAATGCATGTGCACTCAAAAACGTCTATATTTTTCACGGATAGACCCCGTGAAACGCTATAAATTGGCGGGGATGTCTCTCTTGTGGCTCACGGGCGCTGTTAGTTAGGGTCGCACAGAAATCCCTCGGAATGGGAAAAGGGGTCATTTTCGTGTTGCCACATTGCGTACGAACGGCATGAAACTTCCAGAGGCATCTGCAGCAGAAATGCATGTGCACTCAAAAACGTCTATATTTTTCACGGATAGACCCCGTGAAACGCTAGAAATTGGCGGGGATGTGTCTCTTGTGGCTCACGGGGCTGTTAGGGTCGCACAGAAATCCCTCGGAATGGGAAAACGGGTCATTTTCGTGTTGCCACAATTGGCATACGAACGGCATGAAACTTCCAGAGGCATTTGCAGCAGAAATGCATGTGCACTCAAAAACGTGAATATTTTTTCACGGATAGACCCCGTCAAACGCTCGAATTTGGCGGGGATGTTTCTCTTGTGGGTCACGGGGCTGTTCGGCTCGCACAGAACTCCCTTGGTCCACCTGATTCGTGCATACAGGCAGCAACTAAAACTCTGTAAACCTGCTGTGAGGACATCTAAACAGTGGACCAGTGAGGCTGTGGAAGATTTGCGGGCGTGCTTAGACTGTACTGACTGGGATATGTTCACGACTGCTACCAATAGTCTGGATGAACTCACAGAGGCTGTGTACATCAGCTTCTGTGAGGACTGCTGTATCCCAACACGTACCAGGGTGAACTTTAACAACAACAAGCCCTGGTTCTCAGCAAAGCTCAAAAGGTTGAGGTTGGAGAAGGAGGAAGCGTTTAGGAGTGGGGATAGAGACAGATTCAAGGAGTCGAAGAACAGGTTTAGCAAAGCGGTGAGAGAGGCTAAACGACTGTACTCAGAGACACTAAAACACCAGTTCTCTACTAACGACGCTGCTTCTGTCTGCCAAAGGGCTCAGGCACATCACCAACTACAAACCCAGAGCGCCCCACACCACTAACGACTCCCGCCTAGCCAACGACCTGAACGAGTTCTACCGTAGATTTGAAAGACAATTGGACTGTCCTGAACCACCCCTTCCCACCCAAGA
>NW_027423008.1:1450000-1452500 GCF_048934315.1 Petromyzon marinus
GGGGATGTCTCTCTTGTGGCTCACGGGGCTGTTAGGGTCGCACAGAAATGCCTCGGAATGGGAAAACGGGTCATTTTTGTGTGGCCACATTGCATAGGAACGGCATGAAACTTCCAGAGGCATTTGCAGCAGGAATGCATGTGCACTCAAAAACGTCTATATTTTTCACGGATAGACCCCGTGAAACGCTATAAATTGGCGGGGATGTCTCTCTTGTGGCTCACGGGCGCTGTTAGTTAGGGTCGCACAGAAATCCCTCGGAATGGGAAAAGGGGTCATTTTCGTGTTGCCACATTGCGTACGAACGGCATGAAACTTCCAGAGGCATCTGCAGCAGAAATGCATGTGCACTCAAAAACGTCTATATTTTTCACGGATAGACCCCGTGAAACGCTAGAAATTGGCGGGGATGTGTCTCTTGTGGCTCACGGGGCTGTTAGGGTCGCACAGAAATCCCTCGAAATGGGAAAACGGGTCATTTTCGTGTTGCCACAATTGGCATACGAACGGCATGAAACTTCCAGAGGCATTTGCAGCAGAAATGCATGTGCACTCAAAAACGTGAATATTTTTTCACGGATAGACCCCGTCAAACGCTCGAATTTGGCGGGGATGTTTCTCTTGTGGGTCACGGGGCTGTTCGGCTCGCACAGAACTCCCTTGGTCCACCTGATTCGTGCATACAGGCAGCAACTAAAACTCTGTAAACCTGCTGTGAGGACATCTAAACAGTGGACCAGTGAGGCTGTGGAAGATTTGCGGGCGTGCTTAGACTGTACTGACTGGGATATGTTCACGACTGCTACCAATAGTCTGGATGAACTCACAGAGGCTGTGTACATCAGCTTCTGTGAGGACTGCTGTATCCCAACACGTACCAGGGTGAACTTTAACAACAACAAGCCCTGGTTCTCAGCAAAGCTCAAAAGGTTGAGGTTGGAGAAGGAGGAAGCGTTTAGGAGTGGGGATAGAGACAGATTCAAGGAGTCGAAGAACAGGTTTAGCAAAGCGGTGAGAGAGGCTAAACGACTGTACTCAGAGACACTAAAACACCAGTTCTCTACTAACGACGCTGCTTCTGTCTGCCAAAGGGCTCAGGCACATCACCAACTACAAACCCAGAGCGCCCCACACCACTAACGACTCCCGCCTAGCCAACGACCTGAACGAGTTCTACCGTAGATTTGAAAGACAATTGGACTGTCCTGAACCACCCCTTCCCACCCAAGAGGCCCCATCCCCCACCCATACTACAGAAACGACTCTCTCCTTTCAGGAGGGAGAAGTTAATGGGCTTTTCAAGAGGCAGAATCCACGCAAAGCAGCCGGGCCGGACTCTGTCTCTCCAGCCACCCTCAGGCACTGCGCTGACCAGCTGTCTCCGGTGTTCACCAACATCTTTAACACCTCCCTGGAGACATGCCATGTACCAGCCTGTCTCAAGTCCTCCACCATCATCGCTGTGCCCAAAAAGCTAAGGCCAACAGGACTAAATGATTACAGACCGGTCGCCCTTACATCTGTGGTAATGAAGTCTTTTGAGCGCCTGCTCCTGGCACACCTCAAAGCCATCACAGACCCTCTCCTGGACCCCCTTCAGTTTGCCTACAGAGCCAACAGGTCTGTGGACGACGCAGTTAACATGGCCCTCCACTTCACCCTACAGCATGTGGACGCCCCAGCATCCTACGCCAGGATCCTGTTTGTGGACTTCAGCTCTGCCTTCAACACCATCATCCCTGCCCTGCTTCAGGACAAGCTCTTCCAGCTGAACGTGCCCTACTCCACCTGCAGGTGGATCACAGACTTCCTCTCTGACAGGAAGCAGTGCGTTAAGCCGGGAACATAAGTCTCTGACTCCAGGTCCATCAGCACGGGAACTCCTCAGGGCTGCGTCCTTTGCCCACTGCTCTTCTCCCTGTATACCAACAGCTGCGCCTCCAATCATCTGTCCGTCAAACTCTTGAAGTTTGTCGGACGACACCACCCTCATTGGGCTGATCTCTGGTGGGGATGAGTCTGACTATAGGTGGGAAGCTGACAACCTGGTGACCTGGTGTAGCCAGAACAACTTAGAGCTAAATGCTCTAAGGACAGTTGAGATGGTTGTGGACTTCAGGAAGAATACAGCCCCACTCACCGCCATCACCCTGTTAGACTCCGCAGTCAAAATTGTGGAGTCCTTCCGCTTCCTGGGCACTATTCTCTGCCGGGACCTCAAGTGGGAACTGAACATCAGCTCCCTCGCCAAGAGAGCTCAACAGAGGATGTACTTTCGACGGCAGCTGAAGAAATGCAACCTGCCAAAGACAATGATGGTGCAATTCTATACAGCGATCATTGAATCCATCCTCACCTCCTCCATAACCGTCTGGTACGCTGCTGCCACTGCCAAGGACAAGAGCAGACTGCAGCGTATCATGCACACTGCTGAGAAGGTAATTGCCTGCAATCTACCAACCCTCGAGGACCTGCACACGACAAGGAGCATGAGGCGAGC
>NW_027423008.1:1475000-1477500 GCF_048934315.1 Petromyzon marinus
ATGGGAAAACGGGTCATTTTTGTGTGGCCACATTGCATAGGAACGGCATGAAACTTCCAGAGGCATTTGCAGCAGGAATGCATGTGCACTCAAAAACGTCTATATTTTTCACGGATAGACCCCGTGAAACGCTATAAATTGGCGGGGATGTCTCTCTTGTGGCTCACGGGCGCTGTTAGTTAGGGTCGCACAGAAATCCCTCGGAATGGGAAAAGGGGTCATTTTCGCGTTGCCACATTGCGTACGAACGGCATGAAACTTCCAGAGGCATCTGCAGCAGAAATGCATGTGCACTCAAAAACGTCTATATTTTTCACGGATAGACCCCGTGAAACGCTAGAAATTGGCGGGGATGTGTCTCTTGTGGCTCACGGGGCTGTTAGGGTGGCACAGAAATCCCTCGGAATGGGAAAAAACGGGTCATTTTCGTGTCGCCACATTGCATGCGAACCGCATGAAACTTCCAGAGGCATTTGCAGCAGGAATGCATGTGCACTCAAAAAATGTGATATTTTTCACGGAGAGACCCCGTGAAACGCTAGAAGTGGGCGGGGATGTCTCTCTTGTGGCTCACGGGGCTGTTAGGGTGGCACAGAAATCCCTCGGAATGGGAAAACGGGTCATTTTCGTGTCGCCACATTGCATACGAACCGCATGAAACTTCCAGAGGCATTTGCAGCAGGAATGCATGTGCACTCAAAAAAGTGAATATTTCTCACGGATAGACCCCGTGATACGCTAGAAATTGGCGGGGATGTCTCTCTTGTGGCTCACGGGGCTGTTAGGGTGGCACAGAAATCCCTCGGAATGGGAAAACGGGTCATTTTCGTGTCGCCACATTGCATGCGAACCGCATGCAACTTCCAGAGGCATTTGCAGCAGAAATGCATGTGCAGTCAAAAAAAAATTGATATTTTTCACGGATAGACCCCGTGAAACGCTAGAAATTGGCGGGGATGTGTCTCTTGTGGCTCACGGGGCTGTTCGGGTCGCACAGAAATCCCTGGGAATGGGAAAACGGGTCATTTTCGTGTTGCCACATTGCGTACGAACCGCATTAAACTTCCAGAGGCATTTGCAGCAGGAATGCATGTGCACTCAAAAACTTCTATATGTTTCACGGATAGACCCCGTGAAACGCTAGAAATTGGCGGGGATGTGTCTCTTGTGGCTCACGGGGCTGTTAGGGTGGCACAGAACTCCCTCGGAATGGGAAAAGGGGTCATTTTCGTGTTGCCACATTGCATAGGAACGCCATGAAACTTCCAGAGGCATTTGCAGCAGAAAGGCACGTGCACTCAAAAATTTTAATATTTTTCACGCATAGACCCCGTCAAACGCTAGAAGTTGGCGGGGATGTCTCTCTTGTGGCTCACGGGGCTGTTAGGGTCGCACAGAAATGCCTCGGAATGGGAAAACGGGTCATTTTTGTGTGGCCACATTGCATAGGAACGGCATGAAACTTCCAGAGGCATTTGCAGCAGGAATGCATGTGCACTCAAAAACGTCTATATTTTTCACGGATAGACCCCGTGAAACGCTATAAATTGGCGGGGATGTCTCTCTTGTGGCTCACGGGCGCTGTTAGTTAGGGTCGCACAGAAATCCCTCGGAATGGGAAAAGGGGTCATTTTCGTGTTGCCACATTGCGTACGAACGGCATGAAACTTCCAGAGGCATCTGCAGCAGAAATGCATGTGCACTCAAAAACGTCTATATTTTTCACGGATAGACCCCGTGAAACGCTAGAAATTGGCGGGGATGTCTCTCTTGTGGCTCACGGGCGCTGTTAGTTAGGGTCGCACAGAAATCCCTCGGAATGGGAAAAGGGGTCATTTTCGTGTTGCCACATTGCGTACGAACGGCATGAAACTTCCAGAGGCATCTGCAGCAGAAATGCATGTGCACTCAAAAACGTCTATATTTTTCACGGATAGACCCCGTGAAACGCTATAAATTGGCGGGGATGTCTCTCTTGTGGCTCACGGGCGCTGTTAGTTAGGGTCGCACAGAAATCCCTCGGAATGGGAAAAGGGGTCATTTTCGTGTTGCCACATTGCGTACGAACGGCATGAAACTTCCAGAGGCATCTGCAGCAGAAATGCATGTGCACTCAAAAACGTCTATATTTTTCACGGATAGACCCCGTGAAACGCTAGAAATTGGCGGGGATGTGTCTCTTGTGGCTCACGGGGCTGTTAGGGTCGCACAGAAATCCCTCGGAATGGGAAAACGGGTCATTTTCGTGTTGCCACAATTGGCATACGAACGGCATGAAACTTCCAGAGGCATTTGCAGCAGAAATGCATGTGCACTCAAAAACGTGAATATTTTTTCACGGATAGACCCCGTCAAACGCTCGAATTTGGCGGGGATGTTTCTCTTGTGGGTCACGGGGCTGTTCGGCTCGCACAGAACTCCCTTGGTCCACCTGATTCGTGCATACAGGCAGCAACTAAAACTCTGTAAACCTGCTGTGAGGACATCTAAACAGTGGACC
>NW_027423008.1:1502500-1505000 GCF_048934315.1 Petromyzon marinus
TGAAACTTCCAGAGGCATTTGCAGCAGAAAGGCACGTGCACTCAAAAATTTTAATATTTTTCACGCATAGACCCCGTCAAACGCTAGAAGTTGGCGGGGATGTCTCTCTTGTGGCTCACGGGGCTGTTAGGGTCGCACAGAAATGCCTCGGAATGGGAAAACGGGTCATTTTTGTGTGGCCACATTGCATAGGAACGGCATGAAACTTCCAGAGGCATTTGCAGCAGGAATGCATGTGCACTCAAAAACGTCTATATTTTTCACGGATAGACCCCGTGAAACGCTATAAATTGGCGGGGATGTCTCTCTTGTGGCTCACGGGCGCTGTTAGTTAGGGTCGCACAGAAATCCCTCGGAATGGGAAAAGGGGTCATTTTCGTGTTGCCACATTGCGTACGAACGGCATGAAACTTCCAGAGGCATCTGCAGCAGAAATGCATGTGCACTCAAAAACGTCTATATTTTTCACGGATAGACCCCGTGAAACGCTAGAAATTGGCGGGGATGTGTCTCTTGTGGCTCACGGGGCTGTTAGGGTCGCACAGAAATCCCTCGGAATGGGAAAACGGGTCATTTTCGTGTTGCCACAATTGGCATACGAACGGCATGAAACTTCCAGAGGCATTTGCAGCAGAAATGCATGTGCACTCAAAAACGTGAATATTTTTTCACGGATAGACCCCGTCAAACGCTCGAATTTGGCGGGGATGTTTCTCTTGTGGGTCACGGGGCTGTTCGGCTCGCACAGAACTCCCTTGGTCCACCTGATTCGTGCATACAGGCAGCAACTAAAACTCTGTAAACCTGCTGTGAGGACATCTAAACAGTGGACCAGTGAGGCTGTGGAAGATTTGCGGGCGTGCTTAGACTGTACTGACTGGGATATGTTCACGACTGCTACCAATAGTCTGGATGAACTCACAGAGGCTGTGTACATCAGCTTCTGTGAGGACTGCTGTATCCCAACACGTACCAGGGTGAACTTTAACAACAACAAGCCCTGGTTCTCAGCAAAGCTCAAAAGGTTGAGGTTGGAGAAGGAGGAAGCGTTTAGGAGTGGGGATAGAGACAGATTCAAGGAGTCGAAGAACAGGTTTAGCAAAGCGGTGAGAGAGGCTAAACGACTGTACTCAGAGACACTAAAACACCAGTTCTCTACTAACGACGCTGCTTCTGTCTGCCAAAGGGCTCAGGCACATCACCAACTACAAACCCAGAGCGCCCCACACCACTAACGACTCCCGCCTAGCCAACGACCTGAACGAGTTCTACCGTAGATTTGAAAGACAATTGGACTGTCCTGAACCACCCCTTCCCACCCAAGAGGCCCCATCCCCCACCCATACTACAGAAACGACTCTCTCCTTTCAGGAGGGAGAAGTTAATGGGCTTTTCAAGAGGCAGAATCCACGCAAAGCAGCCGGGCCGGACTCTGTCTCTCCAGCCACCCTCAGGCACTGCGCTGACCAGCTGTCTCCGGTGTTCACCAACATCTTTAACACCTCCCTGGAGACATGCCATGTACCAGCCTGTCTCAAGTCCTCCACCATCATCGCTGTGCCCAAAAAGCTAAGGCCAACAGGACTAAATGATTACAGACCGGTCGCCCTTACATCTGTGGTAATGAAGTCTTTTGAGCGCCTGCTCCTGGCACACCTCAAAGCCATCACAGACCCTCTCCTGGACCCCCTTCAGTTTGCCTACAGAGCCAACAGGTCTGTGGACGACGCAGTTAACATGGCCCTCCACTTCACCCTACAGCATGTGGACGCCCCAGCATCCTACGCCAGGATCCTGTTTGTGGACTTCAGCTCTGCCTTCAACACCATCATCCCTGCCCTGCTTCAGGACAAGCTCTTCCAGCTGAACGTGCCCTACTCCACCTGCAGGTGGATCACAGACTTCCTCTCTGACAGGAAGCAGTGCGTTAAGCCGGGAACAGAAGTCTCTGACTCCAGGTCCATCAGCACGGGAACTCCTCAGGGCTGCGTCCTTTGCCCACTGCTCTTCTCCCTGTATACCAACAGCTGCGCCTCCAATCATCTGTCCGTCAAACTCTTGAAGTTTGTCGGACGACACCACCCTCATTGGGCTGATCTCTGGTGGGGATGAGTCTGACTATAGGTGGGAAGCTGACAACCTGGTGACCTGGTGTAGCCAGAACAACTTAGAGCTAAATGCTCTAAGGACAGTTGAGATGGTTGTGGACTTCAGGAAGAATACAGCCCCACTCACCGCCATCACCCTGTTAGACTCCGCAGTCAAAATTGTGGAGTCCTTCCGCTTCCTGGGCACTATTCTCTGCCGGGACCTCAAGTGGGAACTGAACATCAGCTCCCTCGCCAAGAGAGCTCAACAGAGGATGTACTTTCGACGGCAGCTGAAGAAATGCAACCTGCCAAAGACAATGATGGTGCAATTCTATACAGCGATCATTGAATCCATCCTCACCTCCTCCATAACCGTCTGGTACGCTGCTGCCACTGCCAAGGACAAGAGC
>NW_027423008.1:1515000-1520025 GCF_048934315.1 Petromyzon marinus
AACCGCATGCAACTTCCAGAGGCATTTGCAGCAGAAATGCATGTGCAGTCAAAAAAAATTGATATTTTTCACGGATAGACCCCGTGAAACGCTAGAAATTGGCGGGGATGTGTCTCTTGTGGCTCACGGGGCTGTTCGGGTCGCACAGAAATCCCTGGGAATGGGAAAACGGGTCATTTTCGTGTTGCCACATTGCGTACGAACCGCATGAAACTTCCAGAGGCATTTGCAGCAGGAATGCATGTGCACTCAAAAACTTCTATATGTTTCACGGATAGACCCCGTGAAACGCTAGAAATTGGCGGGGATGTGTCTCTTGTGGCTCACGGGGCTGTTAGGGTGGCACAGAACTCCCTCGGAATGGGAAAAGGGGTCATTTTCGTGTTGCCACATTGCATAGGAACGCCATGAAACTTCCAGAGGCATTTGCAGCAGAAAGGCACGTGCACTCAAAAATTTTAATATTTTTCACGCATAGACCCCGTCAAACGCTAGAAGTTGGCGGGGATGTCTCTCTTGTGGCTCACGGGGCTGTTAGGGTCGCACAGAAATGCCTCGGAATGGGAAAACGGGTCATTTTTGTGTGGCCACATTGCATAGGAACGGCATGAAACTTCCAGAGGCATTTGCAGCAGGAATGCATGTGCACTCAAAAACGTCTATATTTTTCACGGATAGACCCCGTGAAACGCTATAAATTGGCGGGGATGTCTCTCTTGTGGCTCACGGGCGCTGTTAGTTAGGGTCGCACAGAAATCCCTCGGAATGGGAAAAGGGGTCATTTTCGTGTTGCCACATTGCGTACGAACGGCATGAAACTTCCAGAGGCATCTGCAGCAGAAATGCATGTGCACTCAAAAACGTCTATATTTTTCACGGATAGACCCCGTGAAACGCTAGAAATTGGCGGGGATGTGTCTCTTGTGGCTCACGGGGCTGTTAGGGTCGCACAGAAATCCCTCGGAATGGGAAAACGGGTCATTTTCGTGTTGCCACAATTGGCATACGAACGGCATGAAACTTCCAGAGGCATTTGCAGCAGAAATGCATGTGCACTCAAAAACGTGAATATTTTTTCACGGATAGACCCCGTCAAACGCTCGAATTTGGCGGGGATGTTTCTCTTGTGGGTCACGGGGCTGTTCGGCTCGCACAGAACTCCCTTGGTCCACCTGATTCGTGCATACAGGCAGCAACTAAAACTCTGTAAACCTGCTGTGAGGACATCTAAACAGTGGACCAGTGAGGCTGTGGAAGATTTGCGGGCGTGCTTAGACTGTACTGACTGGGATATGTTCACGACTGCTACCAATAGTCTGGATGAACTCACAGAGGCTGTGTACATCAGCTTCTGTGAGGACTGCTGTATCCCAACACGTACCAGGGTGAACTTTAACAACAACAAGCCCTGGTTCTCAGCAAAGCTCAAAAGGTTGAGGTTGGAGAAGGAGGAAGCGTTTAGGAGTGGGGATAGAGACAGATTCAAGGAGTCGAAGAACAGGTTTAGCAAAGCGGTGAGAGAGGCTAAACGACTGTACTCAGAGACACTAAAACACCAGTTCTCTACTAACGACGCTGCTTCTGTCTGCCAAAGGGCTCAGGCACATCACCAACTACAAACCCAGAGCGCCCCACACCACTAACGACTCCCGCCTAGCCAACGACCTGAACGAGTTCTACCGTAGATTTGAAAGACAATTGGACTGTCCTGAACCACCCCTTCCCACCCAAGAGGCCCCATCCCCCACCCATACTACAGAAACGACTCTCTCCTTTCAGGAGGGAGAAGTTAATGGGCTTTTCAAGAGGCAGAATCCACGCAAAGCAGCCGGGCCGGACTCTGTCTCTCCAGCCACCCTCAGGCACTGCGCTGACCAGCTGTCTCCGGTGTTCACCAACATCTTTAACACCTCCCTGGAGACATGCCATGTACCAGCCTGTCTCAAGTCCTCCACCATCATCGCTGTGCCCAAAAAGCTAAGGCCAACAGGACTAAATGATTACAGACCGGTCGCCCTTACATCTGTGGTAATGAAGTCTTTTGAGCGCCTGCTCCTGGCACACCTCAAAGCCATCACAGACCCTCTCCTGGACCCCCTTCAGTTTGCCTACAGAGCCAACAGGTCTGTGGACGACGCAGTTAACATGGCCCTCCACTTCACCCTACAGCATGTGGACGCCCCAGCATCCTACGCCAGGATCCTGTTTGTGGACTTCAGCTCTGCCTTCAACACCATCATCCCTGCCCTGCTTCAGGACAAGCTCTTCCAGCTGAACGTGCCCTACTCCACCTGCAGGTGGATCACAGACTTCCTCTCTGACAGGAAGCAGTGCGTTAAGCCGGGAACAGAAGTCTCTGACTCCAGGTCCATCAGCACGGGAACTCCTCAGGGCTGCGTCCTTTGCCCACTGCTCTTCTCCCTGTATACCAACAGCTGCGCCTCCAATCATCTGTCCGTCAAACTCTTGAAGTTTGTCGGACGACACCACCCTCATTGGGCTGATCTCTGGTGGGGATGAGTCTGACTATAGGTGGGAAGCTGACAACCTGGTGACCTGGTGTAGCCAGAACAACTTAGAGCTAAATGCTCTAAGGACAGTTGAGATGGTTGTGGACTTCAGGAAGAATACAGCCCCACTCACCGCCATCACCCTGTTAGACTCCGCAGTCAAAATTGTGGAGTCCTTCCGCTTCCTGGGCACTATTCTCTGCCGGGACCTCAAGTGGGAACTGAACATCAGCTCCCTCGCCAAGAGAGCTCAACAGAGGATGTACTTTCGACGGCAGCTGAAGAAATGCAACCTGCCAAAGACAATGATGGTGCAATTCTATACAGCGATCATTGAATCCATCCTCACCTCCTCCATAACCGTCTGGTACGCTGCTGCCACTGCCAAGGACAAGAGCAGACTGCAGCGTATCATGCACACTGCTGAGAAGGTAATTGCCTGCAATCTACCAACCCTCGAGGACCTGCACACGACAAGGAGCATGAGGCGAGCGAGGAAGGTTGTGGCCGATTCCTCGCACCCTGGACACTCTCTGTTTCAGCTACTCCCCTCCGGCAGAAGGCTTCGGTCCATCAGGACCAAAACCTCACGCCATGAAGACAGTTTCTTCCCATCTGCTGCTGCCCTGTTACACTGATTTTAACATTTTATCTACATAATAATGACACCTTGCCGATATTAACTACGTTAACCTATTTGCATTTTTTATTTTTAAATTATATCTTAAAGCTATTTTCTATTCGATATTTATTCAATTTCATATACTTCAGCCCCTTGGTGTTAGTTAGACTTTTAAGCCTCATTATTAATATTATCATTATTATTAGAGTATAAGACTTGTTTAAAACGTATGTAAGATTTTAGATTCCTATATGTTGAATGTATGCACGATCCTGCCAAAGTAAATTCCGTGTCGGTGTGAACTTTCACGGCGAAGAAAACCCTTTCTGATTCTGATTCTGATTCTGAATGGGAAAACGGGTCATTTTCGCGTTGCTAGCCCCGACGTAGGAATTTGCAGGTGAGAAAAAAAGAGCACGGCCAGGCGGCTCCCCTAACCGTTTTTTTCCGACCGAGCAAAGTCCGCCGAGACCTCCAGTATCCCGCGGGGATGTCGGCGTGCTCTTTTAGGACAAAGAATAATTGTCACATGAGTGCGTATGGGTCCTTTTAGGAGCCGCGGTGCCCATGGGTGGCGCCAGGACAAAGCCTTGTCTCGAGGGCTGACTTTCAGTAGATCGCAGCGAGGAAGCTGCTCTGCTACTTACGAAACCCCGAGCCAGAACCAGGTCGTTTACGAATGATTTGGCACCCAGCTTCCCCGCGAACGTGCTGTCGAGCGACTGAGGAGAGGGCCACCGAACGCTTGCGGCAGCACCTCGATCCAGGGTCTTGCGGCATTCCGCACCGGGCAGAAATCCACCCGGCTATGAGAGGCCAACCGAAGATCCGGGCGCAACAGTATCGTCGCGTCTAGGGGGGATTCGGACTTAGAGGCGTTCAGTCATAATCCCTCAGATGGTAGCGTCGCACCGTTGGCTCCTCAGCCAAGCACACGCGCCAAATGTCTGAACCTGCGGTTCCTCTCGTACTGAGCAGGATTACTATTGCGACGACACAGCATCAGTAGGGTAAAACTAACCTGTCTCACGACGGTCTAAACCCAGCTCACGTTCCCTATTAGTGGGTGAACAATCCAACGCTTGGTGAATTCTGCTTCACAATGATAGGAAGAGCCGACATCGAAGGATCAAAAAGCGACGTCGCTATGAACGCTTGGCCGCCACAGGACGACGCAGTTAACATGGCCCTCCACTTCACCCTACAGCATGTGGACGCCCCAGCATCCTACGCCAGGATCCTGTTTGTGGACTTCAGCTCTGCCTTCAACACCATCATCCCTGCCCTGCTTCAGGACAAGCTCTTCCAGCTGAACGTGCCCTACTCCACCTGCAGGTGGATCACAGACTTCCTCTCTGACAGGAAGCAGTGCGTTAAGCCGGGAACAGAAGTCTCTGACTCCAGGTCCATCAGCACGGGAACTCCTCAGGGCTGCGTCCTTTGCCCACTGCTCTTCTCCCTGTATACCAACAGCTGCGCCTCCAATCATCTGTCCGTCAAACTCTTGAAGTTTGTCGGACGACACCACCCTCATTGGGCTGATCTCTGGTGGGGATGAGTCTGACTATAGGTGGGAAGCTGACAACCTGGTGACCTGGTGTAGCCAGAACAACTTAGAGCTAAATGCTCTAAGGACAGTTGAGATGGTTGTGGACTTCAGGAAGAATACAGCCCCACTCACCGCCATCACCCTGTTAGACTCCGCAGTCAAAATTGTGGAGTCCTTCCGCTTCCTGGGCACTATTCTCTGCCGGGACCTCAAGTGGGAACTGAACATCAGCTCCCTCGCCAAGAGAGCTCAACAGAGGATGTACTTTCGACGGCAGCTGAAGAAATGCAACCTGCCAAAGACAATGATGGTGCAATTCTATACAGCGATCATTGAATCCATCC
>NW_027423011.1:0-135000 GCF_048934315.1 Petromyzon marinus
CCCCACGCCACCCGTCCCTCCCCCTCCCTCCCTACCCTCCCTCCACCCTCCCACCCCTCCCACCCCTCCCTCCACCCTCCCTCCCTCCCCCCTCCTCCCCCCCTCCCCCTCCCTCCCCTCCCCTCCCCTCCCTCCCCCCCTCCCCCCTCCCTCCCTCCCCTCCCTCCCTCCCCCCTCCCTCCCCTCCCTCCCTCCCTCCCTCCCTCCCTCCCTCCCTCCCCTTCCTCCCTCCCTCCCTCCCTCCCTCCCTCCCTCCCTCCCTCCCTTCCCCCTCCCCTCCCTCCCCTCCCTCCCTCCCTCCCACCCTCCCTCCCTCCCCTCCCCTCCTGCCCTCTCCCTACCTCCCTCCCTCCCCTCCCCTCCCTCCCCTCCCCTCCCTCCCTCCCCTCCCTCAGCTCCCCTCCCTCCCTCCCCTCCCTCCCTCCCTCCCCTCCCTCCCTCCCTCCACTCCCTCCCCTCCCTCCCTCCCTCCCCTCCCTCCCTCCCCTCCCCCCCTCCCTCCCTCCCCTCCCTCCCTCCCACCCCTCCCTCCCTCCCCTCTCCCTCCCTCCCTCCTTCCCTCCCCTCCCTCCCTCCCCTCCCTCCACTCCCTCCCCTCCCTCCCCTCCCTCCCTCCCCTCCCCTCCCTCCCCTACCTCGCTCCCTCCCTCCCTCCCCTCCCCTCCCTCCCTCCCTCCCTCCCCTCCCTCCCCTCCCTCCCTCCCTCCCTCCCCTCCCCTCCCTCAGCTCCCCTCCCTCCCCTCCCTCCCTCCCTCCCCTCCCTCCCTCCACTCCCTCCCTCCCTCCCTCCCTCCCACCCCTCCCTCCCTCCCCTCCCTCCCTCCCTCACTCCCTTCCCTCCCTCCCCTCCCTCCACTCCCTCCCCTCCCTCCCTCCCTCCCCTCCCTCCCCTCCCCTCCCCTCCCTCCCTCCCCACCCTCCCTCCCCTCTCACGACGTTCCGACCGCAACACAAGCAATCACCGTCAGGTGTGAAAACCACAGCAAGAACATTTAACTCGTAATCTCGTAGTCACTTACGTGTTAATATCGCCTGATGATGTCACTTACATGTTAATATCGCCTGATGATGTCACTTCCCTCTTAATGTCGCCTGATGATGTCACTTCCTGCTTAATGTCACCTCATGATGTCACTTCCCTCTTAATGTCACCTGATGATGTCACTTCCCTCGTATTCAATGCAAACATGTCCAGGGCCCCGAGCCCTCCACCTCCGTCTGAAATGTCCAATGTGCCCATCGCAGAAAGCTGGTGCTACACACAGGTAACTTGTTCCCCTGTTGTGGCCAATCACATTCAACGGGTCTCCCGTCTTGTGCCGATCAAAGTATGCGCATGGCTAATGTATTTAACTTTTACACGTTTTTTTGTTCATCGCGCAAAGCCATCCAAAATGGTTTCATAATTATGTGTAAGTGCAATTATGGATTATCATTGTACAGGCTATTTTTGTACATCAGATTGCAAAGTTCATAGAATTGCACTAACAACATTATACTAGATAATTGTCTCTGATTTTGACTGGTAGTGTATTTTTACAAAAGGGGCAGCAGTTTTTATCAAATAAAAAAATAAAAAGGCCTTTTATTGCACACTCTAATCTATGACATGTTGAGACTTGTGTTAACGCTGTGCAGTAATGAACATGCAAGGTAATCCCAGAACACTAATAAGACCCTTTCATTTACAGTAATGTTTCTTTCCTTATAGACAGTTTGTGTTTTTTGAGCACAATATTCAGATGTGTGGGTGAAATACTTGAGGGTTTGTCAATGGTGATGTATTTATGGTAATGCATGAGCTTTATAGCTGTTATGTGCTCGTGTGTTTCAGGTTAAGGTCGTAAAGTTCTCTTATATGTGGACCATCAACAATTTCAGCTTCTGTCTTGAAGAAATGGGCCAAGTTCTCAAGAGTTCTACATTTTCAGCAGGCACCAATGATACATTGAAATGGTACAGTAAATTCTGGCTATTTTATGACATTAAAAAAAAATCACAATGCTCACGGAGGTGCTTTACTAGAACAATTTTGCATAGTGCATGTTTTAGTTCATACTATATTGTTTTAGTAATGTAGTCTGCGCGTACATACACACCTAATATTAACGACCATGTCTTGTTCATATGTTCAATCAGGTGCCTACGCATAAACCCCGAGGGTTTTGACGAAGAGAGCAAAGATTACCTATCGTTGTCCTTGTTATTGGTCAGCTGTCCCAAGAGTGAAGTCTACGCCAAGTTCAAGATTTCTATTCTTAATGCCAAGGGAGAGGAAACCAAGGCTATGGGTGAAACTACTTGTATTAAAGTATCAATTCACGTCATATGTGTATTTGGTAACAGGATTATATCATAATCAGCCATTATTTATCGACTGCTTGAAACATTTTATAAACCTTACGAACACCATCCCTCATCCTTCACATGAGCTGATCTAATATCTCCTTGTCTACGTTTGACATCGTCTTGGGCATGTACTTTACTTTTCTTCCTATTCGACCACTAGTCTCATCCATCAACCATCCCATTTAGCGATGTGTCCTGTCCAAGCCCAATCTATATTTACAACAGTGAATATGATGTCTCTAATTTGCCGTTTTGATTTGACCAACGTGTTCCTCTTTCAGTTTCTCACTGTAATTCTCAACATACTTCTCTCCACGCTTTGTGTACTTTGTAGTTTTATTCCATTTGTCAGTGTTTCTATTTGTAATCAGTGTTTCATAGTAGGTAATATGCACTAGATTGGAATCTTTCATCCTGTAGCACATTGCAACTTTTCATTATCAAATTCATATTCCAAAAGTGATCTTGATCCTGTTCCACCTTCAGGAGTTTCCATTATGCATATTTTTGTGTTTTCCATGATATTGACCCTCCAATAATAATTTTATTTTGCTTAGTGTACCTGGACATTGTCATTCACGGACATTTCTTTTCCTAGTTTTACAATCTTCACCATGTGTTATTCCATTGTAATTTATCAAGTGACGGCTTTATTTTTTCTGCTTGCACTCACTGTTTATTACAACTTCATTATTTTTGTTTGTATTCTCATCCATTTTTTTATTCATTTCTGGTGGTTTTACAAAGGTTGGCATTTTCATCCCATTTCACACTTCTCCTTTACCTTGCTTTAGTGGTTCATATTGTTTGTTTTATAATTGCCTTATTACTTTCAGGATACTCTTTCAATGCGCGATAACTATTTTAAGTGATGACATCCATACATTTACTGTGCTTTGCTAAGGCTATTAACATTTCTCTGAGAGTCTAAATCTATCTTTTTGTTTTAAACTTTCATGTTTTTTTCTTAGTATTTGCTTTGGTGTTGTCTTTGGTAATGTTAACATGTAACTCACGTCACACAACCATGTTTACAAAGACAAGCATTATTAATACACAAACACATTCACCTAATCCATATGAACTATATCTTCATACACTTAAATCCAGGTCTGATTTTCATCTACCTTGAAGTTAAAAGCTAAACTGAACTATTTTTATTTTACCAGGCAAGGCCCACTGAGCTACAGTGTGGGGAAAAAGTATTTGATGCCCTGCTGATTTTATACGTTTGCCCACTAACAAAGAAGTGATCAGTCTATAATTTTCATGGTAGGTTTATTTGAACATGTAACTCACGTCACACAACCATGTTTACAAAGACAAGCATTATTAATACACAAACACATTCACCTAATCCATATGAACTATATCTTCATACACTTAAATCCAGGTCTGATTTTCATCTACCTTGAAGTTAAAAGCTAAACTGAACTATTTTTATTTTACCAGGCAAGGCCCACTGAGCTACAGTGTGGGAAAAAAGTATTTGATGCCCTGCTGATTTTATACGTTTGCCCACTAACAAAGAAGTGATCAGTCTATAATTTTCATGGTAGGTTTATTTGAACAGTGAGAGACAGAATAACAACAACAAAATCCAGAAAAACGCATGTCAAAAATTGTATAAATTGATTGGCATTTTAATGAGGGAAATAAGTATTTGACTCCCTCTCAATCAGAAAGATTTCTGGCTCCCAGGTGTCTTTTATACAGGTAACGAGCTGAGATTAGGAGCACACTCTTAAAGGGAGTGCTCCTAATCTCAGCTTACCTGTATAACAGACACCTTTCCACAGAAGCAATCAATCAGATTCCAAACTCTCCACCATGGCCAAGACCAAAGAGCTCTCCAAGGATGGCAGGGACAAGATTGTAGACCTACACATGGCTGGAATGGGCTACAAGACCATTGCCAAGCAGCTTGGTGAGAAGGTGACAACAGTTGGTGCGATTATTCGCAAATGGAAGAAACACAAAAGAACTGTCAATCTCCCTCGGTCTGGGGCCCCATGCAAGATCTCACCTCGTGGGGTTGCAATGATCATGAGAACGGTGAGGAATCAGCCCAGAACTACACAGGAGGATCTTGTCAATGATCTCAATGCAGCTGGGACCATAGCCACCAAGAAAACAATTGGTAACACACTACGCCGTGAAGGACTGAAATCCTGCAGCGCCCGCAAGGTCCCCCTGCTCAAGAAAGCACATATACATGCCCGTCTGAAGCTTGCCAATGAACATCTGAGTGATTCAGAGGACAACTGGGTGAAAGTGTTGTGGTCAGATGAGACCAAAATGGACCTCTTTGGCATCAACTCAACTCGCCGTGTTTGGAGGAGGAGGAATGCTGCCTATGACGCCAAAAACACCATCCCCACTGTCAAACATGGAGGTGGAAACATTATGCTTTGGGGGTGTTTTTCTGCTAAGGGGACGGGACAACTTCACCGCATCAAAGGGAAAATGGACGGGGCCATGTGAGAACCTCCTTCCCTCAGCCAGGGCATTGAAAATGGGTCGTGTATGGGTATTCCAGCATGACAATAACCCAAAACACACGGCCAAGGCAACAAAGGAGTGGCTCAAGAAAAAGCACATTAAGGTCCTGGAGTGGCCTAGCCAGTCTCCAGACCTTAATCCCATAGAAAATATGTGGAGGGAGCTGAAGGTTCGAGTTGCTAAACGTCAGCCTCGAAACCTTAATGACTTGGAGAAGATCTGCAAAGAGGAGTGGGACAAAATCCCTCCTGAGATGTGTGCAAACCAGGTGGCCAACTACAAGAAACGTCTGACCTCTGTGATTGCCAACAAGGGTTTTGCCACCAAGTACTAGGTCATGTTTTGCAGAGGGGTAAAATATTTATTTCCCTCATTAAAATGCAAATCAATTTATAACATTTTTGACATGCGTTTTTCTGGATTTTGTTGTTATTCTGTCTCTCACTGTTCAAATAAACCTATCATTAAAATGATAGACTGATCATTTCTTTGTCAGTGGGCAAACGTACAAAATCAGCAGGGGATCAAATACTTTTTTTTCCTCACTGTACATAGCTCTTTTTCAGAAGTGCCCTGGCCACAAACAATAGCCTAACGAGATGGCTTATTGTGTGGAAATGCATAGCAGCCAAATACTCTGGATTTTTATAAATATGGAGGGAAAAACCGGAAGACCTGGATAAAAATACATGCAAGCACAAGGAGAACATGCAGACTCCAAATATACAGGCATCAGGGTTGAGATCGAACCCATGACCTATATACCAGGCGAGGTAGTTGACTGCCACCGTGGCGCAGGGCTTTAGAATACATTGCTATCTTTACATTTTGAAAATATAATGAAGTTTTTTTTTTCCCATTACATGAAATTACCACAGTTTATTGTAAGAACTGGTGAGTATTGTTTGAAACCTATTTTTTTACAGAGACCCCGCGAGCATACCGCTTTGTCCAAGGAAAAGACTGGGGATTTAAAAAATTCATTCGAAGAGATTTTTTGCTTGATGAATCTAATAGCTTGCTTCCAGATAACAAACTGACACTCTTTGGTGAAGTAAGTATGACATGCTGCGGCTATTGTGTAATTTTCTATTTTATTCATTACAATTGCACAGTTGGAGTCAATATTCTACTTAATTGAAGATTGTAATAATTACTTTCCCTGTTCCATACAAGGAAATTGTTAACATGAGTTTTCCAAGCACTTTTTTCCTCCACTGGTGCTAGAGTTAACATAGCACAACAATTAAATAATCAAGCTTAATTTTTTTTAGGTTTTCTCCCTCTGGATAGTGTTTATATTTAAACCTTGACATTTTTATAAACTAGAATGTCAGGTATTACATAATGTGTTTTGTTTAAATGTCACCACATGAATTCCTTTTCCTATTCTCGGACATCAGCCAGTTTGATGTAAATGTTTATTGTCCTTGGGGGGGTCCTTTTAATCACCAGATTAAATTTTTTTACCTTTAAAATCCTTTACAAAATACAAGCATTTTTGATAATGAAAGGAAGCACATCAAGGAGGGCTGTTCACTTCCTCTGTTGCTGTGCAGAACCCATAATTAGGGGCCTCACTACCTGTTGAAACTGTTTATACAGTGTAAAATAACTTGACAAAAATATAGAATGAAAATTGATTAATATGAAAAACATTTCACGGACCACTATTTTGGCATTATTCACAACACTTGTTCTGATATAGGATGTTTGTGCAGATTTGCTTGCTTGATTGAACCAAAGCCTACATCTTCATGCAAAATGTGAAGTTAAGTGAGGATTTGTATAAAAAAATCATCAAATGCCTTCTCAAAGCTGGTTGATGTTTATGCAGGTTAGTGTGGGGCAGGATTCCGTGAACATTTCTGGTCAATCCAGCATGAGTACATTCAAAGTACCAGATTGCCGGCTGGCAGTTGACTTCGGGGAGATCTGGGACAATTCCCGCTTCACTGACTGCCTGCTTCGTGTTGGTGGCCAGGAGTTTAAAGCCCACAAGGCCGTATTGGCAGGTCTGTGCCACAACAAGCAACACATGCGTCGTTTAGTGTACAATAGAACCATATAATTAATGATACTGTAATTAGTTTGGGGTAATCAACTACAGCCATTTCCTGTTTTACACTGAATTTAATTAACTAACACTGGCAAATGCTTACGTCAATTTGTAATGCTTTTTGTTAAAGGATACATCAGTAAATATGTGTAATGAATTCAACTGAGTCACAGACGCACTTCTTCAACCAACACACGGGGTACTACCCCTTAACACATGAACAACCTATGGTGGTGGACCACCAGGCTATCTACACTAATTACACGGGGTCCGGGTCCACGTGTTGGTGACTCTTGTAGGACGTAGATTCTTAAGGATGAACAACAGCAGCCGGTCCCTCTCAGGGACCCGGCTTTTATCCTCTGTGGCGGGGGTGGCTCCGCCCTTAGCCACGACCATCTTCTGGAATCCTCTAGCGGGTTCCCGGCCCTGACACGTGACCACCCCTAGCCCCCACCTGGGGGCCCTGTGTACACTTTACCGGTCACGTGTCCTTCGGGGTCAAGTGCCATGGCCCTTGGTAACCCCATTCCCATGGCCAGCACTCTCACACACTATCCTGTAGGGGTCGGCACCGCACGCAGAGCGTGGTGCCACTCAGCACTGTCAGACAGCGCTCACCATGCCCCTCTCGGGCCGGTACTGCACCCACATCCACGTGGTGCCCTCGATGTTAATACGATGTTAATACATCGCACGCCGTGCCTCTCTATAGCCGGCATTACACAATGACATTCGCGATGTCACTACATATATATAAATGTAATATTGTATTATGTGAGAGATAAACATATTTAATAATCCTGTTGCTAAAGTTTTTATTCCGTTTTTATTTACTTCACTATATCATCGTTGTGCAGGAATTCATTTTACACAATGCAATTATGGTGTAGGTTTTGAGCCTCTAATTTGGACATTTATTTGCGTCCATGTTTGACAAATCTGTAATGGATATGCCATATGAAATAAAATATGGATCTGGATTGTACCTCTTTTGTATCTAGATTATTTGATCTCTAGATATAACATCTAAATGTGTCTGTACCACATTCCGGTGTTTTTCCAATTAACTGTACAGTAAAACCTTGAATTGCGAGTAAGTTCGTCTGCAAGTGTTTTGCAAGACGAGCCAAATTTTTTAATAAATATTAATTTGATAAACGAGTGAGGTTTTGCAATACGAGTAGTACGTATACGCTTTGTCTGCCGAGCGTCACGTGATCACAACTGATATACGAGTGCTTTGATATACGAGTGCTTTGGATTACAAACACGTTTCCGGAACAAATTATTCTCGCAATCGAAGGTTTCACTGTATTTGTTAACAGTTGCTTTACCTTTTTCAGGTCGGTCACTTGTTTTTAATGCTATGTTTGAACATGAAATGGAAGAGAGCAAAAAGGTATCTTTAAATGCAATCTTAATACAGCACATTAATACTGTGATCATACATTTCCAAGGTGCATTTGTCACAATGGATCGGTTGATAAGTATCTCTTGAGAGTGCTGTCAAATGTTGAACTATTACCCTAGTAACTCTTTTGGCGCATTGCACATTTATTATCAAAAAGTATTCATTCCGAGGGAATGTTAGATTGTATTTTATAGCTATTTTTTATATAACATTTCACAGAAGGCCATTGCATGTGTGTCAAGAATGGATTTATTACGCGCAATAAATAGTCATCGGCAAGTTGAATACAACTTTAATGGAGCCACTTTACATGTGTTGTGTAGATATAACGGATGTTTATTTTATTTAATTGAATGCTATATTTTCGTCTCCCAATATATGCCGAAGTTAATTTGAATATATTGTGTTGCTACCTTGCAGAATCGAGTGGAGATTAATGATGTGGAGCCTGACGTGTTCAAGGAAATGATGCGTTTTGTCTATACGGGAAGGGCTCCAAACCTCGAGAAGATGGCCGATGACCTGCTGGCCGCTGCTGACAAGGTTACACGCTTAAAATGTTAACATGAGATCGCACCACCTTGTGATGTATCGGTATGCAGTTGTAGGTCGCAAGTGAAATTAAAACAGCATTTAGGTATTTTCTAAAGCCCATGTCACAAATAATATGAATAGCAAATGTATATGATGCAGACGTTCACATTAGTGCTTTCAGGTTTTGGAATTGATGTCCTGGGAGATGATTGAATTTTCAACAAAAAATATAAATTGTCATGCAATTTCACAATGGAATTGAATGTCAAACTGGTATTAGTCCATGCTAGAGGCTAGTACGTGTGCATTGAAGTGCATTCACATGCAGCATTTTTATCCTAAGTGCAACCATTTGGCTGTGTGTTCTTGTATTGAGGGTTTTTTGTTAATCACATTAACAATTGATACAATTAGTAATAAAATAAAGGGAAGTGTTTTAAAAGATTGTTTGATGTGGCATGGCTGTATAGAAATAAATTGGAACAAATATACTTTTATTAAGGAAACGGATATCCTGCTGTTCCTGAAGATCTGCCAGATAATCAGTTAAGAGTCATTACTCTCCCTTCTGGAACATCATATTCAATAGTTCCTAAAGCGATTGTAATAAAATAAGAATACAAATCGTATAAAGTCGCATGTTTAAGCTTTGTTCATTAAAGTTTCATATTCTGCTAGAGTTGAAATATGGTGGCTTGCAGTTGCATTGTTTATCAGCTTAACAACCAAACTCTTTAAGCTCTTGGAAAACAACATCTCACCTCCTTTGTAATTTGCATGACTTTGTAACCAATATAATCAAGTTTAGGACAAGGACCCCTAATTATAGTAGAGATCAATAAATACATGACTTAAAACATAAATATGCTGAAAGGTTGATGCCATGTTTTAAGAAAATTATCAAACATTTGACTGCTGTATACTGCGTTTATAAAGTAGTTGATGGGGTGAGGGAATATTAAACAAGCGAAATAGGTAGAGAAAATAGTGTTCTTAATACTGAAATTGCACTTTGTTTTTACTTTTCTCAAGTATGCATTAGAGAGGTTGAAGGTGATGTGCGAGAATGCACTATGCACAAACTTGTCGGTGGAAAATGTTGCGGAGACTTTGATCTTGGCCGATTTGCACAGTGCAGAGCAGTTGAAGGCCCGGGCCATTGACTTCATAATAAACAGGCAAGTCTAGTGAGAGTGTGACTGTCACTGAGCTGCGTAACATTGATGATGCTTACATGGCAATTTGCATTACAGTCCCTTTTAATGGAGACTAACCGTTTGCCCCAATCCTTATAGACACTGCTTATTAGGAGCTCGCTTAACCCTGACTTGTACTTGCAGTCATGCGATGGACGTAATGGAGACGGCGGGCTGGAAGTCCATGGTTCTGTCTCGCCCTCACCTGGTTGCGGATGCTTTCCGTGCCTTGGCCACGGCCCAGTCTCCACAGCTGGGACCTCCATGCAAGCGTCTCAAACAGACTTAACGGTGGCAGGCAAAGAACATCTATGACCAAGAAAACTTGGGCTGCACGGTGCGGTTATTTACCTGTGGCCTCCATGCAAACAACCGTGAAGACTTTGCATCAGACTACCAACTTTCCTCTGCTTTGAAAATAATGTTAATTTAAGCAAATTTATTTACTTTCACAAAAAGGTGGCCAAATTCACTTTACCATGTAATATAGTGCTACATCTATACATCTACAACTCTATAAACAAGTACATATGTAGAAAAAATGGAAAACTACAGCCTAATAAACACCACGACATATCCCAATTGAGAGAGTGTAAAATAAAACGTTCGATGTGATTGTCCCTAGGTGGCAGGACAATTTGGTTCAATTGTTTAGTTAAGTAAAAACAGAATGGTCTAAAACCCTGCAATGTCTACCTTAACATGAAGGATGAGTATTCGTCCAGTGTCTGTGTACTCAAGGTTACAGATAGTGGCATAGAGAACAACCAGTTCTGAAAGATAAGAATGTGCCAAGCCATATAAGGCCTTAATTCAAGAGGTAAACTTTTCAGATTGATTTTTCATTGCACAGACAGCTTATGCATTGACTAGAACAGGAGTACTATGATTGCCGAGTTTGAAGACTGACAAAGATAATATTGCAGTCGTGTATCCTGCGTATAACAAAGCATGGATGGAGTACTCGGTGTAAGAAAAGGCAAGGCACAGCATCAATTTGGCCATGTTACGCAGTTCATAACATTTCACTTTTTTGCTTGTATGGGCTTTCATGTATGACCCAAAGATTTTTGACTTACAACAAAAGTAAATCTTATTTCCATCAATTTAGTAGTTTGTATTCACGGAAACAAGATGTGCTGTGTTTCTAAGTTTTGTTTCGTATTATATTGTAATGATTTGTTTTTATTATGAATTTCATCTATTACCAACTCGTAGCATCATGTCAACCCAGAGTTTTACGTGATTGGAAGGACCATAATTTTTGCATCAGCGCTGTTTTACGTAACCTCTCACTTAAAATTAAATTGTACATAAAATTGCATAAGCTTTGAAGGATTACACACATAGATTTGGAAGCACAGATTTAAATAATATTCAAAGCTGCAGGATATAATATGAAAGTACAACAAATGAGCAGTGTCATGGATTTGAGTCGATTTGAAGAATATTACAATCTAATGCAATGTGTTGGGATATGAACAAATGCAAACGACGAGAATGTTGGAGGTTTTTTTACGTGTTAAACGTACAAAACAAGTTGGATAATACATGCAAAATTAAGGATAGCCAGTGTTGTAAGCAGTCTATTTATTTTGTTATTTGTTTAATATTTTAGTTTCGTCCTTATATATATTTGATGCTAAAGATGTATATGGTACATTGCACTCTACCTCTTCAATTAAAAACTGATTAGGTGATTCGGGGAAGTTATTTGTTGTCATGGTGAGAGTTAAAGCATTGAAATCTGATTGGGGTTCTAATCTGCAGCAAGTCTATGCTGTCGTAAGTGAGTGTGACAAAAACTCTTAGCAGAGTGCAGCCAGTGCGGTGGACTAATTGAACCCTGAAATGTATCAGGCAGTTACCGATAATGTACTCTTCAAATTGTTGCCTTGTATGACTTCCGAAATTGAAAATACTTTGCGCCAAATGTAAATGTTTATTGGAAAATGGATATACTGTAACTGCCAAAAAAATATATATAATTGCAGAAATAATAATATGGTCTTTGTAAAAAGTGTGTGTTTTGAAAAAGTGTGATTGCATGCAAGACAGTTTTGGGTTCTTCCCACGAGTTTTTATGCATATTCAGAGATGAAAATATGTTAATTGGTTTAATTAAAAAATGTTGCTACAATTGTAATACAAAAATATAAACTTGAAGCTAGTAATGCGGTATAGTGCCCCAATGTTTGACCTTTTATCTTTTTCCATTACAGATAATACTGTTTTGGATGTAATATAAATGTTTTGTAAGGCCCTTTTACAATGAATTGTCAGCAGATGATTGGAATTGCAAAATGAACCATTCTTTGTATATTACGTGTTTTCTAAATTGATTTGCATTATAAATGGCAATATAAACCCTTTTCATATGGTAAATATATTACCGTTATCTGATCTCTTCTAGAAATCAGTATTTGGATATAAGAAAAAAAGCTGCTTTTAGCTCTGCACCACTTATTCCACATTTTTTTCATTAAAATTGTTTTTGATAATGTTAATATTTTCATTTATGACATTTTGCAGTGTTACACTTTTTTCGGTAAAGTCTCGTCGAAAGAAATTACTACACGACTTTACCCGAAAGAACCAAAGAGTCATTCCTGCAGTCACGAAAGCTTTGAATCTATTTTGCAGTGTATTTAAAAGTTGAATAAACATGAATGTACCTGGAAATATGTCCAGTTTAAGTTGTCATGTTCTTTACTCTGGGAATGTTACAGATATGTGGATATGTAAAATTTCAATTGACACCCAACAGCAACATTTTAACAAGTTGTATTTTGGAGCCAAAGGTAAACTTAAGTGTATATTTCCTTGCCACTTTTAAAGGCATGTTTACCATGTGTTGATAAACAGTTCACTGGAGAATTGTAATGTGTTCACTGTTCATCATTTACAGCGTTTTGTCAACCCACTGCTTAAACGAAGGCCTCACCACACCATGTCGGTCATTCTTCACCCACTGATGTTAACTGTGGCTGGGAATTGAACTGGTTGTTTCGTCAGTTTCCTAGTGCCACCACTCCATTCAATTACATCCTGTTTAATGTGTATAATTATAAGTGGCATTCTTACTCTTTGGTTCTATTCGGTAAAGTCACGTAGGTAAAAAAATTAAAACAACAAAAATCACGACGTTTCGGCCACAACACAAGCGGCCTTCATCAGGTGAAGGGACCAACCTGTCCAGCGGGCAGCGTTGGAGTGAAGAAAGCCAAGCGCTGGTCGCCTCCCTTTAAGCTGTGAGGGGGCAAACAGCAAACGCTCTGACAAAGGAAATTAGCATGAAACGCACCACTGACAAAGCTTGGAATTAGCACAAGATGATAATACACCACCCTGGGAGTTTGGAATACCACTATGCATGTTGTTGTTGCAACGCAACAACAACATGCATAAATACAAACTGACAATTTCATCCTTGCAGTCACGAAAGCTTCAAATCTAGAAGTCGCATTCTATTTTTGGTGGTCATACGTTCAGTATTTTCTGCTGAACTGAGTGTTGGATTTATTCATTTTAAATGTACTTTTTGCTTGGTTACATTTTGCTCAGGTAACAGCTCGCATTTGCGGTAATTGGTGCCATACATCAATGTCTTGTCTGGCATTAGACACGTCTGTACGAACAGTGTTTTCATTAGCCTCCATTTATCAGTTAGGGGAACAACTAAGCTCGAAGGGGCAGTACGTGTCGTTCTGGTCACTCAACACGACGTGTACTGTTCACGGACCACTGAGAAAACGCGTTGCAACAACAACATGCATAAATACAAACTGACAATTTCAGCCAGTGCAGCAGCTTTATATAGCATGACCACATCGATTCAAGTTTCACAAACATCTTATTCGTATGTGCAGACGTGTAGCAACTACAATAATGTTTCTTTGAGGTGGTAGAGCCGGATGACTGCGTCAGCTGTAGCAGATTGTATCACTGTAATGCCTCCATTATGTTTGTGAATCGGGCATTGAATTGTTATATGTTCCATGGTTCTGGGTGAGCCCAGTCGCACACTGGAGAGTTTTTTCTATTTTCCTTTTTTGTGCATCGACCGGATGTTGTTTAAGGTAGCCCGTAAGCTTTACGGAAGATCGAAGCCAGGTACCTTTTACATCGGGTCTTTCATGAGGTGCTTGTGTCTTATGGACTTCATTCGGATTTCCAAGAATCACGTTTGAATGTTGACTTAAAGCTTTCGTGACTGCAGGAATTCACATTCTTGGGTCTTTCGGTAAAGTCACGTAGATAGGTTCAAAGAAAATAACAAAAAAACTACGACGTTTCGATCACAGCACAAGCAATCGTCATCAGGAGAGCAATCTTATTATCCCTGAGATCAGGGCTAGGCCAGCCCTGAACAAGATCCGTTTACCATTGGGAGAAGTGACAACAGCAGATGTCAGTGTGAAGGCGATCGGTATTACCTTAGTGTTGCGGCATCTCTTCAGAAATGTGAGTCACTTGATCGAGTCGACGGATCTTGTTCAGGGCTGGCCTAGCCCTGATCTCAGAGATAATGAGATTGCTCTCCTGATGACGATTGCTTGTGCTGTGATCGAAACGTCGTAGTTTTTTTGTTATTTTCTTTGAACCTATCTACGTGACTTTACCGAAAGACCCAAGAATATCACGTTTGAAGTTACATTGTTGAAGGTTAAGCGCGTGGGTCCAAAAAGGCTTGCGCGACTCGAGTGCTGGCGAGGGACTGTATTGAGATCCGAGTGGATGGGGAGACGTTCGTTTTTCCACGATTTGCTGTGCTTCCCGGACAGTTGCAGTATTGAGGCAAATGGATGGGGAAGTGATGCGTGGCAACTCGAGAAGCCAGGATTGTGGATCCTGCTTTAAGGTTCAAGTGCCACCGCATTGCATCGTTCAATTGGACATCAACAAGCCGGGTGTGTGCCGAGCTATTTATGGTCCATGCCATTGCACAGAATACACAAGGACCATGGCTTATACCATAGCACCGGTGATAAATAAGAATTATCAAACAAGAACATGGAACAAAAGCTGAAAAGTATTTAGGAAAAAAGCGTGGAGCGGTGCATGCTGAGAGTTACTCCGGGATGGAAAGAGGAATGCAGATGTACTGACATCGCAGACGTCGCTGTGTAATGCCGGCGGTAGAGGGGCATGGTGTGCGATGTACTCACATCGTGGACACCACGTATATAGTGACATCGTGGATGTCACTGTGTAATGCAGGCCCTAGAGAGGCACGGCGTGCGATGTACTCACATCGTGGACACCACTTGTATGCGGGTGTCGTGCTGGCCCTAGAGGGGGCTCTGTGAGCGCTGAGTCATAGCGCTGAGTGACACCACGCTCAGGTGTGCATTGCCGACCCCTACAGGATGGGGTGTGAGAGTGTCAGCCATGGAATCGGGTTACTTTAGGCCATGGCACTCTGGTTGACCCCGGAGAACACGTGACTGGTAAAGTCTACACAGGGTCCCCAAGTGGGGGGCTAGGGGTGGTCACGTGTCGGGGCGAGATCCTGCTCGAGGATTCTAGAAGGTGGTCGTGGCCAAGGGTGCGGCCAGCCACGACCACGGAGGATATAAGCTGGGTCCCCAGAATTGCTGTTGTCATCCTGAAGATCTACATTCGACGTCCGTGAAGAGTCACCAACACGTGGACCTGGACCCAAGCTGGGGTCCTGTCCGTTGTAGCTACTCCCAGTGTAGTTACGGTGTAATTAGTGTAGTTAGCCTGGTGGTCACGTAGCTAGTTACGGTGTAATTAGTGTAGTTAGCCTGGTGGTTATGTAGCTAGTTACGGTGTAATTAGTGTCATTAGCCTGGTGGTCACGTAGCTAGTTACGGTGTAATTAGTGTAGTTAGCCTGGTGGTTACGTAGCTAGTTACGGTGTAATTAGTGTAGTTAGCCTGGTGGTCACGTAGCTAGTTACGGTGTAATTATTGTAGTTAGCCTGGTGGTTACGTAGCTAGGTACGGTGTAATTAGTGTAGTTAGCCTGGTGGTTATGTAGCTAGTTACGTTGTAATTAGTGTAGTTAGCCTGGTGGACACGTAGCTAGTTATGGTGTAATTAGTGTCGTGATTCATAATAAAGGTTTTTGGGTTAGATCGCGTTAGTTATAAATGTGTCGTAACCCTCCACCACCCGACACGGCCAATCAGCAAAAAAGTGTCACGTTGACAAAAGACAAAAGAGTTCACTACATCAGCCCACCGCTGTGTTGAAGGGTGAATCCACAACATTTACAGTTTGAATACGACGTTTCGCTGGTAATTACATCCAGCATCATCGGGCAATTCGCCAGAATGGTAAAGCCCTCACTTGCTCCCGGTCTTAAATAGAGCAGCAGTAGGGTGACGTCTTCATTTAACTCATTCAGGTGCAGTAATTATATAATCGATTGGTGATCAGTGACAGCACCGTGACTACACGGGATGTCGCGCTTGGCCTGAGCAAAAGGCAGACGGCACAAAGAATGAAGACGCACAATATGACACTGTGAACTTGCGAGACAATTTCGTTTTGCGCGTGCGACACTCACCGCCATTCTGCTGGGTAAAATGTGTAGTACTCTTTGGTTCTATTGGGTAAAGTCACGTAGGTGAAAATAACATAACAAAAAATCACGACGTTTCGGCCACAACAAAAGCGGCCTTCATCAGGTGAAGGGACGAGACTGTCTGGAGGACAGCGCTGACTTTACCCAATAGAACCAAAGAGTATGGATCCTAGCAGTCACGAAAGCTTTAAATCTAGAATTAAAATGTGTAGTCCAATCACTTGGCACTAAACATTTTATTTAAATGTGAAGACCTTTGTCGATCCACTGCTGGATAAATTCCTCCACCACGATGTTTCTGCCATGGGGGTTGTTTGACCATCATTCACCACATTGGTCAGTGTGGATTGGTGGACAGGTAGGTGCCCAGAATTAGTTCAGATATCACTCGCTAGTGATGTCATCCATGATCAGTAATCAAACTTGAGTCGCTGCTGGGTTCATAGTGCATTGCGCTAACAATTGCACCGCTACTACACCTTAAACATTGAATGTCATCATTGACCACGATCAATCCACAGCTGGATGAAGACCTCCCGGTGCTATCCGTGTATCTGCTTGAGTCCCGAGTGGTTGGGGTCATCTGAGTGGAAGTGGTGTGTGGTTATCCACGTCGGGTGAGTTTTCTCACCAACCTGCATTGACCAGGGTATAATGACTAACGGTCACATATCTTTCCCACAATTTTAACGCATCTTGATACATTAACCAGAATCTGAAAATATGAAATATTCATCATTACGAGGAAATAAAACAGGAAGGAGACAGACTCCTAAACATGGATTTCTCTTTTTCTTAGTTCTTTCGGTAAAGTCACGTTGAAGGGAAACAATAAAATAATCAAATATATATAAAACAATAAAAATTCTCACGACGTTTCGACCATAACACAAACGGTCGTCATCAGGTGTGTCGGTTTGCATATATTTATTTTTAAACGGTGTATTTATTTATAAAAACGTTAGCGCCACACGCAGTGATTTGGCAGTATATTTAGAAGGACTAGTCCATCTATGTTCTGAAAAGAGGAGGGGGGAGACGAAAAATTTTAATGTATGCTGTCTGAAAGCCACTGTAAGCGTGAACAATCAATTAAGACCTGAAATGGTTTATCAAATCTTTCCAATGATTGCTAAGCCAGAATCCATCTTCTCGGTTGAAATTGTCTCTGTGCTTGTATATGTGGATAGCCTCATGAACGAATCTCTCATGGTAGCCAGATGGCTTACAAAGAACCTCTGTCTTGAAAAAGTCAATGTCATGTGAGCCTACTGAATTATAACAATGATCTGCCACGGCCGAGGTGTTGGTCCTACCGTGTTTAAGGTCTGCTTTGTGTTCACGAATGCGGTCCGAGACATGGCGTTTGGTTTCTCCAATGTAACTACTACCACAGAGGCAACTTAGTTTGTAGACACCGGGGTATTGTATGTCCGGAATCACATCTTTTACAGACGGAACCAGATCACGGATTTTATGTAATGTGTTGAAATGGACCTGGATCTTGTGTTTATTCAAGATTTTGGACATCTATTTTGTGATCCCCGCAATGTAGGGTAAAGTGATGGTTTTGAAAGGCTCCTCAAGTGGGTCCTTCTTCATGGTTTGAGTGATAGCTATGCGGATTGTATAGTCGGAGTAACCATTAGCCTTAAGAGCTTGGTGTACGTGCTTGAGTTCACTGTCTATGTGTTCCTGGTCGGATATGCATTGGACTCTTTGATACAGAGTCTTGATGAGAGAATTCTTCGGTGATGGATGGTGGTGGGAATCCGGCTTCAGATAAGCATCCGTATGGGTAGCTTTCCTGTAGACAGAGTGGCTCATTGAACCATCAGGTCTCTTTTTAATTAGGACATCCAAAAAAGGTAGCTTGCCATCTTTTTCGACTTCCATGGTAAATCTGATGGCTGGGTGTATGGAATTGATGTGGTCGAAGAATTGGTCTAGAGCAGGCCGGCCATGTGGCCAGATGACAAAAGTGTCATCCACGTACCTCTTCCATAAGGTTGGGCGCAGAGTGGCAGTCTGGATGGCGTCAGTCTCAAATTTCTCCATGAAAATGTTAGCTATAACCGGAGATAGGGGGGAGCCCATTGGGGTGCCCTCAGTTTGTTTGTAGAAAGTTCCATTCCAAGTGAAGTATGTATTGGTTAAACAGTGTCTCACCAGGGGGGGTACCTCAGTGTTTAGTCCTTGATGAACCAAGTCTTCAATGATTGCGATGGTGTCAGGTACAGAAACCTTGGTGAATAAGGAAACTAAATCAAAACTGACAAGCAGGTCGTCTGGGGACAGGGAAATACCCTTGATTGTCGATACCAGGTGAGTAGAATTTTGTACCGCAGAGGTGGTTTTTCCAGTGAAAGGATGCAGGATTTCAGACAAAAAACGAGCCAGTTTGTAGGTGGGGGAGTTGATAGTAGAGACGATGGGACGAAGGGGTGTATCTACTTTATGTATTTTTGTTAAGCCGTATAATCTTAGTGGCCTGGCAGCAGAAGGTTTCGACGAAAACTGTTTAGATTGATAAATTAATGCGGTTGAATCAGAAATTATTTTGTTGGTTTGTGTGACGAGGCTGTTGGTGGGATCTCTTTTTATTTTTGTATAACTACCATCGTCGAGTAATTCTTTAATTTTGTTGTTGTATTCTATTTTATCCATGATGACAGTAGCATTGCCCTTGTCAGCTGAGAGGACTACAATATCATCCCTCTTTTTTAATTTATATAATTCAAAACGCTCATCTTTGCTGAGGTTGCTAGCTGGCATCTTAGCGTTTTTGAAGGTTGCAGCGATTTCAGATATTTTTGGCATTGCCTTTGTCGGCTGAGAGAACGACGTTCTCTCAGCCGACAAAGGCATTGCCACTGTCATCATGGACAAAACAGAATATAACAACAAAATTCAAGAACTACTCAACGATGGCAGCTATACAAAAATAAAAAGAGATCCCACCAACAGCCTGGTCACCAAAACGAACAAAATTATCTCTGATTCAACAGCATTAATTGATGAGAACAAACAGTTCTCGTTGAAACCCTCTGCTGCCAGACCACTAAGATTATATGGCCTTCCAAAGATACACAAAGAAGATACACCCCTTCGTCCCATCGTCTCTACTATCAGCTCCCCCACCTACAAACTGGCACGTTTTCTGGCTGATATACTGCGACCTTTCACTGGAAAAACCACCTCTGCGGTACTAAATTCTACTCACCTGGTATCGACAATCAAAGACATTTCCCTGTCCCCAAACGACCTGCTTGTCAGTTTTGATGTGGTGTCCTTGTTCACTAAAGTCCCGGTACCTGACACCATCGCTATCATTGAAGACCTGGTTCATCAAGGACTGCATACTGATGTACCCCCCCTGGTGAGACATTGCTTAACCAACACATACTTCACCTGGAATGGAACTTTCTACAAACAAACTGAGGGCACCCCAATGGGCTCCCCCCTATCTCCGGTTGTAGCCAACGTATTCATGGAAAAATTTGAAACTGACGCCATCCAGACTGCCACTCTACGCCCGACCTTATGGAAGAGGTACGTTGATGACACCTTTGTCATCTGGCCACATGGCCAGCCTGCTCTAGACCAATTCCGCGACCACATCAATTCCATACACCCAGCCATCAGATTTACCATGGAGGTCGAAAAAGATGGCAAACTACCCTTTCTGGATGTCTTAATTAAAAGGAGACATGATGGTTCAATGAGCCACTCTGTCTACAGGAAAGCTACCCATACAGATGCTTACTTGAAACCGGATTCCCACCACCATCCATCCCAGAAGAACTGCCTCATCAAGACTCCATACCATAGAGCCCAATGCATTTCCGACCAGGAACACATTACCAGTGAACTCAAGCACGTACACCAGGCTCTCAGGGCTAATGGCTACTCCGACTACACAATCCGCAAAGCCATCACTCCAGTCATGAAGAAGGATCCTCTTGTGGAGCCACTCAAAACCATCACCTTACCCTACATTGCAGGGGTCACTAAAAAGATCTCCAAAATCCTGAATAAACACAAGATCCAGGTCCGATTCAACACAGTACATAAAATCCGTGATTTAGTTCCATCTGTAAAAGATGCTGTTCCAGACATACAGTACCCGGGCGTTTACAAACTAAAGTGCCTCTGTGGTAGTAGCTACATTGGAGAAACCAAAAGACATATCTCGGACCGCATCCGTGAACATAAAGCAGACTTGAAACACGGTAAGACGAACTCCTCTGCCGTGGCAGATCACTGTTACAATTCAGTGGGCTCACATGACATTGAGGTTCTTTGCAAACCAACTGGCTACCATGAGAGATTCGTTCATGAGGCCATTCACATATACAAGCACAGAGACAATTTTAACCGAGAAGATGGATTCAGGCTTAGTAACCACTGGAAAGATGTGTTAAATCATTTCTGTTCTTAATTAATTGTAATTTTACGATGACCTTCAGACCGCAGCTCTTTCGCCAGCATTGCCTCTTAATACCTCTCACACCACGGTTAATGGTATGGTTTACAACATGGAGTATACTAGGGCTTCGCAGCTGTCTCTCTCCCCCTCCTCTGTTCCGACCATGGACGAACTCGTCCGTCTGAACGGGGCCCGTAGCTATCCGTGGTACGGAAATTTGAGGGTAAGAATCCACCCATTTTTTCACCATATAGCATTGTGATATATAACGACTTATGGTTGGTAGCTTAGCTGATTGGAGAATATAGAGTTTATTGATAACATGAAGGTAATTTATATTTTAGTTTTTATTGGTTCACTATATAGTACTGTGAATAGCTCAGATGTGTAGTCATTTCTGTGACCAGTCACTAGCAAATCACCCAGTTATTTCAATGCTAAATTCGCCTAGTTATTTCAATGCTAAATTCTCCTGTTTGATTTGTACTAAGTGCCTCGGTGAATGTGTATGCTCTGACTTCAACGTAACTATTTCTGTAGCAGTTACAAGCGAATCACTCAGCCATTTCAATGCTAAATTCTATGCTAATCCCATTATCAAGGGGTGCCTCTGCGGATGTGTATGCCTTAATTTAGCTATTTCAATGCTAAATTCTATGCTAATTCCTTTTAACAATGGGTGCCTCTGCGGATGTGTATGCTTTAACTTTTAACATAGCTATTTCTGTGACCAGTCACAAGCTAATCATTCAGCCATTTCAATGCTAAATTTTATGCTAATTCCTTCGTCAAGGCTCTTTGTTCCTCTCACACAGCTTAAAAGCCGTGATCTGAACGTGGCTCTCTCACTCCAGCGCTGTCCTACCAGACAGTCTCGCCCCCTTCACCTGATGAAGGCCGCTTGTGTTGTGGCCGAAACGTCGTGAGAATATTATTGTGTTATTTTATTTTATCAATTTATTATTTTATTCTCATTCTACGTGACTTTACCGAAAGAACCAAAGAAGATAGATGGACTAGTCCTTCTAAATAAACTGCCAAATCGCTACGCACGGCGCTAACGTTTTTATAAATAAATAAATACACCGTTTTTAAAAAAAAATGTATGCAAACCGACACACCTGATGACGACCGTTTGTGTTATGGTCGAAACGTCGTGAGAATTTTTATTGTTTTATATATATTTTATTATTTTATTGTTTCCCTTCAACGTGACTTTACCAAAAGAACTAAGAATATGAATTACTCCAGTCACGAAAGCTTTAAATCAAAATGGATTTCTCTGTTAGATGCAGTCATTTGATGCCACTATTTGTGATATCTCAGGGAACACGATGTGACAAATCAAGCATACCAGCTTATATGGAAGAATGTCTCGATTCCAGCTCTCAAATCAACAGATAGACACGATGCTTATATAAATAACCACATTGTACAGCTTACCGACCTGCCAAGGAGTTAACCAGTTCTTTCGATGTCCTCTAGTACACAGGTAACTATAGGCTACAACAGGTGTTTCGTAAAGCCAGTAGATACACCTTTCTGCGGCCCACTTTTCAACTCCCACAAAATCAGCAGCCTGCAATACAATGCAGCGATACGGTCCAATTAACACTTCAATGGCGACTAATGGGAGATGCGAATGGACCGTGGAAGACTGGCCCACAAACTTCAGTTTGAGAATGCAGAGGACTAGAGGGAAAAATGCCAAGGAAATCCCAATCGGATACCCCCCCCCCCAATTTCTCTCTACGAAGAGTTGACGGCGGGGATTTGAGAGGCGGCAGCAGCAGCAGCAGATGGTGGCCGTACGCTTGTGGCAGCGAAGCCCCGAGTAGCCGTCCCTGCAGGTGCACACGCCAGGGAGCCGCGCAGCGCCCGCCGTTGACGCAGCCATCTCGGCACAGCGCTGTTCGGGGGGCATCGCCAGAGGCGCACGGGAGGAGGAGCCTTTAGCCGTCGGCAGAATCCTTGCATCGGGTAGAGCTGCCCCAGACATCGTCGTCGTCGTTGTCGTCGGCCGCCAAGTGATCGGAGTGGCGATGATGACGCATTGGCGAATGTTCGTGCGTGTGTATGTGGTCACAACGGTGACTTCCTGGGCCTCAATTATGTCGGCGCAGACTTAAATGAGTACCTGGTGTGCTGTGGATACAACGTCAGCATTGGGGCGACAAAAGCGGCTTTGGGGCCGTCCATAAATGACGTCACGCGATTTTGGACGATTTTTGACCCCCCCCCCTCGTCATTGTCACAAATGTCTGACCCCCCCCCCCAAAAAAAAAGATAAAACATCTTCTTTGGTCTGGTAGGACAGCACTCCAGCGCTGTCCTACCAGACAGTCTCGTCCCTTCACCTGATGAAGGCCGCTTGTGTTGTGGCCGAAACGTCGTGAGAATATTATTGTGTTATTTTATTTTATCAATTTATTATTTTATTCTCATTCTACGTGACTTTACCGAAAGAACCAAAGAAGATGAATCATTGCAGTCACGAAAGCTTTAAATCGAAAGATAAAACATGCTTCAAATCGCTTTAAACTATTGTCATTGTAGTGCGTATTTATTGTGCCGCTGCACTCTGATGTTGTAGGAGAAAACATTTATTAACAAGTCTATTTAATTAAGTGGAACGTGTTGTCTATATTTATTTAAAGTTGCGCATTTTGATGTGACGTCACATTTATCACCCCCCCCCCCTCGTCACGCATCGTCACAAATGTCTGACACCCCCCCCCCCCAGGTGCGTGACGTCATTTATGGACGGCCCCTTTGGCGTGGTGTTGGCCACACCACCTACTCGATACAAGACGTACACAAGCTGAAGAATCAGACTGGCGAACGAGAGGCACAATTGAAATAAATACATCGTGACACGGTTGGCATAGATGAGGTGAGAAGGAAAGGAGAGCACCCCATACCTCTGAAGAGTGGCATAACCTTTCCTATCATAGGGGCACAGCTGACAGTAATTCTAGAGGAATGGGATTATATTATTGCTGTCTCTGAGAATCGCGCTTCGTGTTTGATCGCTCTCATCGGATAGGGCGACCTGAAAAACTGGCGGTGTACTTTCGGGTTACCAGAGCACAGAATGCAAGCTCACATTCACTCGGGTAAGATGGGCTGCAAGCACAGTGGCCAGATGTTAACTATCTCGCCTGGTATACAGGAGGTCGTTGGTTCGATCTCGACTGATGCCTGCTGCTGTATATTTGGATGTTCTCCCCTTGATCGTGTGGCTTTTTCTCCGAGTCCTCCGGTTTTTCCCTCCCAATTCAGAAGCATGCGTTTGGAGTATTTGGCTGCTAGAAATTTTCACACGATAAGCCACTTCGTTGAGCTATCATTTGTGGCCAGGTCGCTTCTAAAAAAAAAGAGCTTTATAGCTCAGTGGGCCCCGGTAAAATAAAAAATAGTTTTAATTTAGTATGAGAACGCAACATTCTCGTCGGCAATGGCATAAGACAGGAGGCGGCAGTGTATACGTGGTGCATCTGCATTCGAGGCTTAGCCAATTTTCACAGCCTCAGATCAATCCACTGCTGGATGATGCCTTTCCCCATATTATATGGGTTGCTTCACCATACTGCACCACACTGGTCAATGCGGTTTGTTTGAAGGGGTCCAGATATCACTTCCAATTCATGTTATAGTCATTCCCTGTAATCGAACTTACAGTGAGGGAAAAAAGTATTTGATCCCCTGCTGATTTTGTACGTTTGCCCACTGACAAAGAAATGATCAGTCTAAAATTTTCATGGTAGGTTTATTTGAACAGTGAGAGACAGAATAACAACAACAAAAATCCAGAAAAACGCATGTCAAAAATGTTATAAATTGATTTGCATTTTAATGAGGGAAATAAGTATTTGACCCCTCTGCAAAACATGACTTAGTACTTGGTGGCAAAACCCAGGAGTGTCCCACTTTTGTAGAGGAAACCTTTACAGCAAAATCATCAAACACCCACCACCCCCACCACACTACCGTTCCCAAAGTCCGCCGAGTGGAAGGTCATGGCAACGCAAGAAAGTCGACTGATCTTTCACGAGGCCAGGACTCCCCACGCCCGTGTCTGAGGGTTCTAAGGTCAACTGTAGTTTAGATTAACAAAAATATCTGAATGCAACTGCAACTCACAAAATAACAAAATTAACCCAGAATGCACCAAATCTCGTCAGATCTTTGAAGCTCAACCGGGGAAGAGCCTGGGTTTAGTGCTTAATTTGAAGACTGTCTGGGAAAAGCAGACGTTTTATGCCTTGCGCTGCAAGTTGGCCAACAGATGTCGGTGTACGGTGACGCTTTTTATATTCTTGGTTCTTTCTGTAAAGTCACGTAGCAGGGAAACAATAAAATAATAAAAATATAAAACATCTATGCAGTTGTCGAGTGTTACCCCCCCCACCACCTTTCGTATGCACAGGTAATCTCCGAGTTACTCCGGTTTCCTCTCACGAGCCAAACAAGCTACAAAGGAATTGGTCGAACATCTGAACGCTGGAACTTCATGAATACAAAATCTCAGAAACAGTCAGGATTTCCTGAGTAAATGAACGGGAAAAAAATATTCTGACAGTATTATTATTATTATCACCCACGGATGCGCATGTGAATGCCGTTTTGTCAACAGCGCTGGATGCAGCAACAATACGTTCCTAACCTGAAGCTACGAAAAACCTCCCCTATGCATTAAGTGCCTGGCATGAGCAATTCACATTTTTCAGATTCCGTATTCAAAGATCGCACGTGTCCAAAACCAACGGCGCCACGTTCAAGTTGAAACCGGTTCCTTGCGAAGCCTCGGGAGGTACCGGTGGGGCGAGTGGGAGGACGTGTCTCACGGTGGGCCCCCCCCGACCCCAAACTCCCCCTTCTCTCTCCTCGCCGTCCGTCTCGATTTCCACCGCGGTTCTAGTTTCTGTACCGTGCCGCAATATCGGACCACAGCCTCTGCATGTCCTCCAGGCCCCTGGTCCAGAGCTCGCGTAGCTTCACCCAGCCGGTGCGCGCCGTTATCAGCAGGTAGTCAGCGTTCTGCGGGTATCGCAGGATCGTGTAGCGGGCCATGACCAGCGACTGGCAGAACCTGCGGGGAAAAGTAGACCATGTTGTTGTTGTCGCCGTTGCTGTCGTGACGGTTAATATCGTTTGTTATTCAAGAGGGTTTTTGCTGCCGACTTGTTGATCGGCTGGGATTTTAGCGTCCAGGAATTGCAGCCATAGTTGGATCAAGTCTCGTGGTCAGCAGCAGAAGTGCCAGCAGAAGGAAAGTCGCTGTCTTCATCTTCCTCGTCTCCAGCAGCAGCAGCAGTGTGATCAGCAACATGATCGTAAACAACATCGCTATGAGTGTCTTTTCTATAATCATCATCACCGTCATCAGCAGCATCCGTAAAAGTGCTGTTAGCAACATCATGGTAATCAGCATTATTATGTCTTAACTGTTACTGATCCCCCCCGTTCACCAACACACATTAACCAGCATGGTGAAGTATGGTCAACTACCGCGACGATCGACATGGCATTGGCAAGACCTTCATTCATCATTGGTCTGATGAAGAGCTTTAAATAAATAATAAAGCACGTTTCGATTTAAAGCTTTCGTGACTGCAATGATTCATCTTCTTTGGACTGTCCTACCAGACAGTCTCGTCCCTTCACCTGATGAAGGCCGCTTGTGTTGTGGCCGAAACGTCGTGAGAATATTATTGTTATTTTATCAATTTATTATTTTATTCTCATTCTACGTGACTTTACCGAAAGAACCAAAGAAAATAAAGCACTTTTTTTTTGCCGCACAATCATCGAGTTTATCGGATTCTCGCCAGACCTGGATTAATTCTCGTTACGCAACCGCCACAGGTTTTTGAAGCCAACGTTTCCCGATGCGGCCAACGGCGATCCGGGCAGACCCGACCCGAACTGCCCCGGCCCCCCTCCGCTCTTACCTGCACGCCACCAGGAAGTAAACGGCCCTCCTCTCGTCCTCGGTGAGGGCCTGCACGCTCTCGTAGCCAGCCAGGACGTGACCCCCGGCCTCCATCGCCTCGCCGCTCTCCACCATCATGTACATGATGGCTATGGCCAGGTCGTACACGTGGTAGCCGAACATCATCGAGTTGAGGTCCACAATGCCAGAGACGCGGTGCCGCGGCGCTCCCTCCGCCGACTTGGGCCCCTGCTGCTGCTGCTGCTGCTCGCTTCCTGCGGCCACCTCCTGCACCAGGATGTTGTCGTCATTGAAGTCACCGTGGATTATGCCTGCGGCGAGGGGGGAAAACGTCGAATTTGATTTCGTCCGTTGTCTTTTATTGTTGACCGTCCTCCCCTCGTCGCCGTCGTCATCGTTCGTGCCCGTGACGTTTTTATTCCGGCTGCACGATTGGGGTTGCGCAAGCCGCGTGTGCGAGTCTAAGAATGGCCCCCGCAGAGTCTCAGTGAATCACCAACTTCTTCTCCTGCCTTCAAAGGCACAGAATTACAATAACCCACCAGCGTCGTACAACCCTGCACGGGGGCGAGATATGGAGCGGTGTGTAGTGGTATGCACACCGCATCACGAGCCCTTGATTCCCGGCCATGGAGAACATCACTGATATCTGAACCAGTCCTGGGATCCTACCTACATCCTCACCGACCAGCATGGTGAAGGTGGCAAAACAACCCCCATGACCCTACACAGCCTGGGAAAGCCTTCGTCCAGATAGTGCATTGACAAAGGGCTGTACATTATTATTAAGAGTATATGTGTAACAAAAACTGTTGAACACAATTTAGCATGCATTGAAAAATGATTTGGTAGTCTGAATGTAATAACCCTGTCATTTGATTTCACCTGTGATCAGTGTCTGTGCGAGTGTTCCCCATTACATGCATGCCTTGTAATGCATCTGTGTATGCTGGGTAAAAGTAATCACGTAAAGCACATTGCAAAGAAAATGCTTGCCACAAATGAATCACAATACCTTGCTGATCTCGTCAAGCAGCATAAACCATCATGCGAACTCGGGTGATCCTCGCAGCGGCTTTTGGCTAACCATCGAACAAACAAAGACGGTCACCGCATCGCGCGCTTTCAGATGCACTTCTGCGGCCGTCTGAAAAGCTCTTCTTTCCGATATTAGGAAGGCACTGGAGCTATGCACTTTTAAACCTAGATTGAACACTAATTTATTTTTGAACTGATTTTTTGTGTTTAGTTTGTTGTCCTTCCCCCGCACCTCCGATTAGCACGGTTGGCTACGTACGGTGCAAAAGAAGTTCAACGTACACACGTACGCGGCACCCGTCGTGGCTTCAAGGCCTCGTCGGTGGCCTGAAGCGCCCCTCGCCCCCTGAGGCATGGAGCTACGTCCCGGGTGAAGCTGCGAGGCGAGCGTACATCTGGTAAACTTGTGCAGGTTGGGTTGGATCTCCTCGCGGAACTTGGCGATGACCTCCCTGACCAGACCCTGGTTGGGGTCGCCGTCCAGAGTGAAGAGGTAGGACTCGAGCAGGTGGGTGTTTGATAGGTTCCAGATGAAATCGTCTCGTTGCAGGGAGTGCAGGAACGGGTGCTCAAACTATGCAGATGTTTAAAAACGAAGGCGGTAAGATGACAAAAAATGCAATACGAGATTAACATAGCATTGGCCAGTTGAGTACACATGTAAGTTAAAGGCAGCAAAACGTCAAGCTAGCAAAGGATAGTCTTCGTTTCAGAAAAGATGTTCTCCTTGACTTATTATTTTCTCTTCGGTTTTTTTCGGTAAAGTCACGTAGGTAAAACTATAAAATAAAAGAATAAATGAAAAAACTACATTTTTTTTCATTCTATCATTTTATAGTTTTACCTACGTGACTTTACCGAAAAAACCAAAGAGTATGAATCCTTGCAGTCACGAAAGCTAAAAATCTAGACTTATTATGCAGCTGAGGGTGGGGCTGCCCAAGTCCTGCGTGCGGCTGGCAAATGTTTGATTGGTATTTGTGAATAACAGGACACTTGAATGGATCTGAGAAGTAGTTTTGTGAGATCACCTTCTGTGGGCCATTCTCTAACCAGAGGTGATGCACAGAATGAGATGTTTTTTTCCATCTCATGACATGGCACCAATTAGCACAACTCATACAGCCCTTATCAAGGCACTGCCGTATTCAGTGTTGGTCATGTAGGGTGTTTGACCATACTTCGCCAAACTGGTCAGTGTAGGTTGGTGAAGGATAGAGGACAAGGGGGGGTGGGGGGGGGGCAGGACTGGTTCAGATATCACTTGCCACGAATGTTAGCCGTGGCCGGAAATAAAACTCAGGTGGCCGGGTTCGTAGCGCAGTGTGCGCACAACTGCGCCACCGCTCCACCCCGACGCTTGGAATAAAATTTGGGGGGGAAACAACAAAAATACGTTGTTCATAATAAAGGTTTATGGGTTAGATCGCGTTTATTTATAAATGTGTCGTAACCCTCCACCACCCGACACGGCCAATCAGCAAAAAAAAGTGTCACGTTGACAAAAAGACAAATAATTCACTACTTTAGCCCACCGGTGTGTTGAAGAGTGAATCCACATTTACAGTTTGAGTACGACGTTTCGCTGGTAAATACATCCAGCATCATCGGGCAATTAGCCAGAATGGTAAAGCCCTCGCTTGCTCCCGGTTTTATATAGAGCAGCAGGGTGACGTCATCACTTAACTCATATCAGGTGCAGTGATTAGAGGCGGAGGGGGGGGTATTGTAATTATATAATCGATTAGTAATCAGTCATTGGTTATGATTAGTAATGAGTTGTAGATTAGTAATTCTTTAAATCAAAATGTAATGTGTATTATTTAATAATACGCTTCCAGGCCGCACTAAGCCTGTAGCTGTCAGAGCGATTAAAGTTATTCTTGTTCCTCTCAATTTCAATGGATTCTCTAATTAGTCTTTGCCAGTAATAATTAGTTTTACACACCACTGCAACATTGTCAAAATCAATTGAGTGTCCTTGTTGACAAGCATGTTCTGCCACTGCCGACAGTTGTGTTTGAGATAATTTAATATTTCTCTGATGTTCTTCTAGTCTTACGCTGATGTTACGTCCCGTCTGCCCAATGTAGCAGCTGCCACATAAACAATTAATCCGATATACACCTTCTGTTGATAGTTAGGTAATGCGTCTTTAGTGCAAGATACTAGTTTTTGAATTTTGTGTACTGTACCAAATCTTACTGTAATGTTTTGCTTTTGCAAAACACGGGCTAATTTGTCAGTTACTCCTGAGATATATGGAATTTTTATTGTTTTAACAATCTGGTCGCTTTCAGCAGTATTGCTTTGCAATCGTGATTTGGCATTTAGTGCTCTGTTAATTTGAGCATTATTGTAGCCATTCTGTCGTAGTGCGTCTTTAACGTGTTTAATCTCTCTCACTAGACTCTCACCATCTGACACTGTTTTAGCCCGATGTATGAGCATCTTGATAAGAGAGGATTTCTGAGCTGGATGATGATGTGATTCTGCATTCAGATAGGCATCAGTGTGCATTTGATTTCTGTAAACGCTGTGTTATTTTATACATCGGGCTAAAACAGTGTCAGATGGTGAGAGTCTAGTGAGAGAGATTAAACACGTTAAAGACGCACTACGACAGAATGACTACAATAATGCTCAAATTAACAGAGCACTGAATGCCAAATCAAGATCGCAAAGCAATACTGCTGAAAGCGACCAGATTGTTAAAACAATAAAAATTCCATATATCTCAGGAGTAACTGACAAATTAGCCCGTGTTTTGCAAAAGCAAAACATTACAGTAAGATTTGGTACAGTACACAAAATTCCAAAACTAGTATCTTGCACTAAAGACGCATTACCTAAATTATCAACAGAAGGTGTATATCGGATTAATTGTTTATGTGGCAGCTGCTACATTGGACAGATGAGATGTAACATCAGCGTAAGACTAAAAGAACATCAGAGAAATATTAAATTATCTCAAACACAACTGTCGGCAGTGGCAGAACATGCTTGTCAACAAGGACAGTCAAATGATTTTGACAATGTTGCAGTGGTGTGTAAAACTAATTATTACTGGCAAAGACTAATTAGAGAATCCATTGAAATTGAGAGGAACAAGAATAACTTTAATCGCTCTGACAGCTACAGGCTTAGTGCGGCCTGGAAGCGTATTATTAAATAATACACATTACATTTTGATTTAAAGAATTACTAATCTACAACTCATTACTAATCATAACCAATGACTGATTACTAATCGATTATATAATTACAATACCCCCCCCTCCGCCTCTAATCACTGCACCTGATATGAGTTAAGTGATGACGTCACCCTGCTGCTCTATATAAAACCGGGAGCAAGCGAGGGCTTTACCATTCTGGCGAATTGCCCGATGATGCTGGATGTATTTACCAGCGAAACGTCATACTCAAACTGTAAATGTGGATTCACTCTTCAACACACCGGTGGGCTAAAGTAGTGAATTATTTGTCTTTTTGTCAACGTGACACTTTTTTTGCTGATTGGCCGTGTCGGGTGGTGGAGGGTTACGACACATTTATAAATAAACGCGATCTAACCCAAAAACCTTTATTATGAATAATATTGGTCGCGAAAGCCTACATGTTAAACTGACTAACTTCTATGGGGAGGATACTTTTCTTAAAACCAGAAAATTGGAGAAGCTCCGCATTAAGCGGATAAAATTGATATCTTCACTGGCGTTCCTCAAAAGGTGCAGAGATTCAAAGGTAATACCAAACGCAGTTAAAATAACACATCACATAAAGTCTTCTAAAGCTAACCAAATACTACACAAAGCTAGCGAATTATTATTAATAGAGAGAATACAGCACAATAGGAGTGAATTATCTTACATTTCGGAATCGCTAAAGCAGTTACACTTAGATATAAGCAATAGTGTATCTATGCATTATTGGAATATAATCGATAACATAACACAACAATCGGCTCATAATGTGTTTAAACTAACAAAAACTAACCAAATTAATACATTTTCTAGACTACATAATAAACAAATCCCTACTGAAAACCAAAAATTTAAAAACAAAACCGTACTGAACTTGACTAACACTGTATTAACCGGTGACATGGTCTCTATCCTTTCTAAAGGCCTTAACTTTGCCGTTACCCCACACACAATTCCAGTGGATGAGATAATTGCTGAGGTAGAATCAGCAGTTAGACTCCTTCCACATAATGAGGCAGAGATGACTAGACATGAGATTGCTAAAATAATTGAGAATAGCAAAGTTCCAAAAGTAAATATTAGCTCTAACGAGGCAAAAGCCTTAAGAGAGCTGCGTGTAAACAAGGATATCCAAATCCTAGCAGCTGATAAAGGCCGCACTACTGTAGTGATGTCACGAGCCGATTATGATAATAAAATTAGAAATTTACTAGAGGAAAGAACCTACATTAAAATTAAACGAGATCCAACTAATACTTTAGAACGTAAGACCACTGCAATAATTGCAAATTCATTAATCCCTAAAAATGAGCAATACCAAATTAAGCCAAGGGCCTCAAAACCACCTAGAATCTATGGGCTACCAAAGATTCATAAAATCGGCATCCCATTACGACCCATAGTCAGTACAATTGGCTCTGCCACATATCAATTAGCAAAATATATAACCCAACAAATACAGCCCTACATCGGTAGGACATCTTCATTCATAAAAAAAAAATTCAGAACATCTTGTGAATGTGCTTAAAGATATTAAACTTACTCCTGATGATATTCTGGTAAGTTTTGATGTGATTTCTCTATTCACTAAGGTTCCAGTGGACGAATCGCTTAAATTACTTGATACACTAGTAAAGAATACCGGTTTACCAAAAGATATTCCGAAACTTGCTGGCCATTGTTTAAATAACACTTACTTCTTATGGAGAGGGAATTTCTTTAAACAAAAGGAATGAGCAGCAATGGGTTCTTCTTTATCCCCTGCTACAGCAAATTTGTACATGGAAAACTTTGAAATAAGAGCACTTGCCTCGAGCACATTAAAACCATCCTTTTGGTTTAGATATGTGGGTGACACTTTGGTTGTCTGGCCACATGCTAAAGATACACTGAATGATTTTCTAAATCATCTCAATGCACAAAACCCGGCCATCCAATTCACCATGGAAATGGAGGTGAATAACACACTCCCATTCCTAGATATTTTGCTTGGACATGGCCTAAACGGTAAAATAACACACAGCGTTTACAGAAAGCAAACGCACACTGATACCTATCTGAATGCAGAATCACATCATCATCCAGCTCAGAAATCCTCTCTTATCAAGACGCTCATACATCGGGCTAAAACAGTGTCAGATGGTGAGAGTCTAGTGAGAGAGGTTAACCACGTTAAAGACGCACTATGACAGAATGGCTACAATAATGCTCAAATTAACAGAGCACTGAATGCCAAATCACGATTGCAAAGCAATACTGCTGAAAGCGACCAGATTGTTAAAACAATAAAAATTCCATATATCTCGGGAGTAACTGACAAATTAGCCCGTGTTTTGCAAAAGCAAGATTTGGTACAGTACACAAAATAAAAAAAACTAGCATCTGGGACTAAAGACGCATTACCTAAATTATCAACAGAAGGTGTATATCGGATTCATTGTTTATGTGGCAGCTGCTACATTGGACAGACGGGACGTAACATCAGCGTAAGACTAAAAGAACATCAGAGAAATATTAAATTATCTCAAACACAACTGTCGGCAGTGGCAGAACATGCTTGTCAACAAGGACACTGAATTGATTTTGACAACGTTGCAGTGGTGTGTAAAACTAATTATTACTGGCAAAGACTAATTTGAGAATCCATTGAAATTGAGAGGAACAAGAATAACTTTAATCGCTCTGACAGCTACAGGCTTAGTGCGGCTTGGAAGCATATTATTAAATAATACACATTACATTTTGATGGAAAGAATTACTAATCTACAACTCATTACTAATCATAACCAATGACTGATTACTAATCGATTATATAATTACAATACCCCCCCCTCCGCCTCTAATCACTGAAGCTGATATGAGTTAAGTGATGACGTCACCCTGCTGCTCTATATAAAACCGGGAGCAAGCGAGGGCTTTACCATTCTGGAGAATTGCCCGATGATGCTGGATGTAATTACCAGTGAAACGTCGTACTCAAACTGTAAATGTGGATTCACTCTTCAACACACCGGTGGGCTAAAGTAGTGAATTATTTGTCTTTTTGTCAACGTGACACTTTTTTTGCTGATTGGCCGTGTCGGGTAGTGGAGGGTTACGACACATTTATAAATAAACGCGATCTAACCCAAAAACCTTTATTATGAATAATATTGGTCTCGAAAGCCTACATGTTAAACCAAAAATACGCCGCTTGAAAACCAGTCATTCGATCACTTGGAAGGACTCTCACGTTGCTAATTATGAACAGCTGCGTACGTTCCGAGCAAGTGGGCTCGTTACGTCACATTACACTTGCTTACCGAGAGAAAAGGCTCGCCGAAACTCAAGAGTTTTTTTTTAAGATTGTCGCAGTAAGGGGTTGGGGAAACTATCGCTCCGCATTTCCCAATGAAGTAATTTGCGAGTTATTTCTTTTTTGGCTTTTTACTTTGGCGAATATTCTCATATTCTTGTTTCTTTCGGTAAAGTCACGTAGAAGGGAAACAATAAAATAAAACAAATATAAAACAATAGAATTTTCACGTTTCGACTGCAACACAAGCAATCATCATCAGGCGTGAAAACCACAGCAATAATTTTTTTTTTCAAATTTCCTTGTTGTGGTTTTCACACCTGATGACGATTGCTTGTGTTGCAGTCGAAACGTCGTGAGAATTTTATTGTTTTATATTTTTTATTATTTTATTGTTTCCCCCTCTACGTGGTGACTTTACCGAAAGCAACAAGAATATGAATCCCTGCAGTCTCACGTCACCTGTCAAGAGGCGCTCGTGCGCTCGTACCTGCTGCAGGGCTTGGTGGATGCTCGCTGCCAGCTTGCCCACCTGGTAGTACAGGCTGCCATCCGCCAGCACCCTGGACAGCAGCACGCCGGGCAGGTTCGTGAGCAGCCGCACGTTGAACTCCTTCTCTCCTTCGCCGCAGTCTGAGAATTCACAGCAGGAGTCGCCACCGAGGTCAAGAGGTCACCACGGTTAGTGAAATCTCACCGTCGCTTCCTTTTGCTGGAACATAAAAAGCTGTTCGGAAGCTGATATCGGAACCTCCAAGGTCTGGCCAAAGTGTCAACTCACCACTTTGCGCCCTGTGTTCATTACCCACGTGCTATACTACACAGGGTCTCTAATGAATTGCTCAACTGATAGCCAAGGCTACTATTCTTTTTTTAGGAAATTAAGCGACAATTTGCTGCTCAGCATTAAATGGTTAATAACAATAATGAACGTGCCAAGTCCGATATATAACGCACATAAAATTCGTGTAGTCTTTAAAACGCCAATCTCTCAAGCAACTTGAAACGAGTATTTCTGTTCCCCCCCCCCCCAAAAAAAATAGTAAATTGGAGTGATTTTTTTCTCATGACTTTCTTTCACGGTACTATTAACGCAGAAATTAATAACACGAACGCATTCCGAAATTCGCATTCCTATATGGCCTTGTTGTCTAAACCGCTATAGCTAAATAAAGCATTTGAGAGGAATAATACCTCGCCACACCCATGCGTAAGGCATCGGCCAAAGTTGCAACGTGGCATGCAACCCTCGTGCCTTAGCGCACGCTGACCGGAACCGCGGGCAATTCGCCCAGGTTCGGGCCAGAATGGATACGTCAGCACACGAGTCTAGCTGAATTCCCTGGGTTCAGCTTGAGCAAATTACTTAGGAGCAGGGTGAATGGGGGCCCATCTGCATCAGGAGGCGACTTTTATCGCTCGTTCCATCACGTAAATATAAGGGTCAGCGGCTTTCCGTGATCTTCGCATTCCAAACACGGCGTTGGGCGGTGATGTCAGCTCACGCGATGAACCCCGAGCCTGGGTTTAAAGGAGCGCTGCTAGCCCAGGCATTATAATCAGAATATGTACTTTTACTGGAGGAATCTGATGAGCTATGAAGCACTTTGCTTTACAAATGTTTAGCAGCCCAGTGTTGTCCCAACTACAGCCCGTGGGCCAAGCCCGAACCACCAAAATTAATTCATTCTGGTCTACAGGACAACTATCCCGCCACGCCTTACAGGAACTAATTAAGTACATGTCTCAGTCAGCAATACTCACTTGAAATTACACACGACAACCGTCGCCCCCACGCCCGCCCCCCAACTGAAAAGTTTGACAAGACCCTCCCGATATTCAGTGAGGCTCTGCTGTGAAAACAAGTGTAACGATGATGATTACAATAATAATAATATTAATAGAAGTGATGCGATGCAGGAGGTCGAAGTGGGTGTGGGGGAGAGATAAGCTCTGTATCGACATGTTTGCATTTCTCTAAATCTCTCCTCTTGCGGATAGATCTTTCTCCTATCTCTTCCATATAAATATCATATTTCTGATTAAATCTCTCTCTGAATGAGTTAAATGATGACATGACCCTGCTGCTCTATTTAAGACCAGGAGCAAGTGAGGGCTTCACCATTCTGGCGAATTGCCTGATGATGCTGGATGTAATTACCAGCGAAACGTCGTATTCAAATATTGTAAATGTTGTGGATTCACTCTTCATCACACCGGTGGGCTAAAGTAGTGAACTATTTTGTCTGTTGTCAACGTGACACATTTTTTTACTGTTTGGCTATGTCGGGTGGTGGAGGGTTATGACACATTTATAAATAACGCGATCTCACCCAAAAACCTTTATCATGAATAAATCTCTCTCATATCTCTACAATATATCGCTTGTGACATATCTTTCCCGTCTATGCTTGTTCATGTAATACATGGTTTTGGTTTGACGTGTTCCCCTTGTCAGCCAATCCGGAACTCGATGCAAAGAGTTTGACGTTTGCTTCTCAGGGTCTCGTGGGAAGATAAGCAGAAACAAAAATTACGATTTAGGTTTTGTAAGTATGTTGAAATTCTTTCGCACCATACGTACGTAGCCAACCGTGCTCATCGGAGGTGTGGGGAGGTGGAACACACTGTGCAGTTGGCGAATGGCGGCGTCGGTGAACTGTACAAACATTATATCTACCAACCTGCAGGTCAGTAGATGAGAAAACAGCAAGTGTGCTTCTGATCTCTCACCACAGATGTTATCGTCTCGTCCGTGTGGCTTTGCTGTGAGCAGTCATTCCAGTTTCATCCCACACACCAAACATTGTTTTTTTAATATATATGAAGAATTTACAAAATATCACAATGTGGACCTTGGGCCAGTACCAACAAGCAGTGCGTTACATCCACCAACCTCACAAAAACTAAAAAGTATGATCCTTTTACATCACTTATCGTCAGTGGAGTGCGACCCAGTATTATACCACCGCCTCATGCTCGGATATTGATCGTTGTCTTTGCAAGTATAAACCAATGCTGTGTTCGTATGATTACTATCAGCCTATGACTAAATCACCTGGAATGTGCCCTATCATAAGATCTGAAAGCTAAGCAGGTTGAGCCTGGATTAGGGCTTCTATGGGTGACAATCGTGCATTAAACAGGCATCACAGGCTGCTGCGTGGTGCTATGTTGTGGGGGCCAGAGTTCAGTTGCAGCAAAATCAATTGTACTGCACTGTACATCTATTAAACTTGATTTGTCACTTTCGTGACTGCAGGAATGACTCTTTGGTTTTTTTCAGTAAAGTCACGTAGAAATAAGAAATAATAATAAAATTACATAATAGCATACGACGTTTCGATTGCAACGCAAGCAATCATCATCAGGCATAGAAGAGCTAAATTTAAGAGAGAGAGAGGAAACATAGAACCGCAGATATATATACAGACACCTAAGTAGAAGGGAGTTCACACAGAGACACAAAGAGAGACACAACGTACGGAGCACAGAGAGATAGGGTCTCTGTGCCGAGGCCTTAGCATGTAGGGGGAGACAAAGGGAGATGGAGACGCACATCAAGTAGAACAAGATTTAGTATTATGTACATCTCTTCTCCAATGTCTCTGCTCCCGGGACCCACGCAGGCGCAGCTCACCGATGCTCTCGAGCGACATGATCTTCCCGCTGATGTTGTCCACCACCTCCTGCATGGGGAAGCCCCTCTCCCGCAGGAACCTCATCATAGCCATCTGCACCTCGAGCATCTGCGGCCGCTGGCTGTCCCACGTGTTGGTGACCTTGAGCACGAACTGGCGACCGTCGCGCGCCAGCACGCGGTAGTTCTGGTCGACGTAGCTCGCCAGCGGGCTCACCCCCGCCACGCTCACCCCGTAGAGGCGCTCCACCAGCTCCGCCGCGCGGGACTCGCTGAGGCACGGCTTCTCGTGCTCGCGGCCATCGTCCTGCGGCGCGGCTTGCATCGTCTTCAACGGACAAAACGAGGGCAATCAAAAAGCTTTTGGGTTTTGCGAGTGCACGTTGGCGTTCGCTCCATTCGTGCAGCGCAAGGCGCCTCCGATGAGCACGGTTGGCTACGTACGGTGCGAAACAAGCTCAGAGTACACACGAGGCTACACCCTGGAGGCGCTACGCTTCACGGACAGCCCACAGTAGTTGTCGCATTTACAGAGTTGTGCCGACACACGTGGCATACTACTTATTTAAATTACATCTCCGAGATCTTTAGCATCCGACTGTGAAGCAGACAGTGCGCAATATTTACAGTTCATACACCCACAGCGTTAACCGGGGCGGTCGTGGGACTCGTACCACAAACATCTGCAACGCGCTACCGCTTGGCCATGAAGTCAATCGATCGATCAGCGATCAATAAACACGTCTCTTTGCTCGCATCACATTTACTAGCAACACATTTCACCGAACAGAAAAGCACCACTTAAACATGTCAGATATAAGATTCGTAATAACAGAGAATTCTCCTTGTGTATTTCAGTGGAAATACAGCCAGTGCCTGATAAAGTAGCATTACTGTAACTGGAATTATAACAAGAACCATGGGTTTATGCAGCATTGGGGAGCTGCAGCTATGGCCCACCGAGTAAACACCTTGTCCCGTAAGCACAAAATCACGTGTTCAAATTCCACTGGATGTGTAATTGTGTGAATAATAATCAGGGCTTAATCTGTCACTGAATATTTTCCGGGTCGCTGGTGCGAAGTGGAGTGGGCAGCACAGCCCCGGTAGCCACGGCGATAGCGAAAGGTACACACGGGACGTGGTGTGCCGGGTGTCAGCAGATTTTTCAGAGTCGCTGACACAGGGCAGCCCTGGCCGAAATTATCTCCATACATATGTAAAAGGCAAAGTTGTGATTATGTGTGTCTGTTCAAAATGTTTAGCGTACTTCCCGACATGCAACAAACTTGAAATTTGCCATGTGGGTACTTTCCAGACTGTACACCACGCAAAAAATATTAAAATACACTTTTGTGTTTTTTCTGGGGGGAGGAGGGGGGGGGGGAGCTCAATAATGCATTTTTTTGCACGGCAAGTGAGCTGTGACGTCAAATCTGTCACGTGATCCACGCATGTGGAAGTGTAACGAATTAGTGTAGTGGTTAGCGCACTGCGCTACGAACCCGGCAACCCGAGTTCAATTCCCGCTCACTGCCACCACCGGTGACGATTATTTCAACCGCTCCTGGGCCTCCCCTAGATCGACTCAGCCTAAAACGAGTAATTGCTGTGGTGTGTGAACATCGCCACTGGGGACACAAAGGCGGCCGGGCGTGGTGCTGTCACCCACCCCTTCGTCTGTATATATAAAAGGGAAATTTGTGATTATGTGTGTCTGTTCGAAATGTTTAGCATACTTCCCGACATGCAACAACTTTAAATTTCCCATGTGGGTAGCTTCCAGACTGTAAACAATGCAAAAAGTATAAAATATACTCTTTGGTTCTATTGGGTAAAGTCACGTAGGTGAAAATAAAATAACAAAAAATCACGACGTTTCGGCCACAACACAAGCGGCCTTCATCAGGTGAAGGGACGAGACTGTCTGGAGGACAGCGCTGGAGTGAGAGAAGCCACGCTTAGATCACGACCTTTAAGCTGTGTGAGAAGAAAAACACAAAGCGCCTTGACAAAGGAATTCGCATATAATTTAGCATTGAAATGGCTCATTGAAATAGCTAAGTTAAAGTATACACATCTGCAGAGGTACCCCTTGACAAAGGAATTAGCATAGAATTTAGCATTGAAATAGCTGAGTGATTAGCTTGTAACTGGTCACAGAAATAGCTATGTTAAAGTCAGAGCATATTTCACGTAAACAAAACGTGCCAATTAGTTACTGCTTCAGCACACTGGTGTATTGGATAGTAAACCCAGAACATTTACCATTAGAGTATGACGTTTCACTGATTATTACAACCAGCTTCATCAGGCGATTTGCCATAATTGTGAAGAAGTATTCCTGTTTCCGTCTTTGAAGTCAACTCAGCCTTAAATGAGTACTTGGTGCAGGGTGTGAACATCGCCACTTGGGAGACAAATGCGGCCGGGCGTGGTGTTTGGCCACCCACCCCATCGTGTGCTGGGCCGGCCTTCATAGGTGTTGGCTCCCAGCCATTGCCCCGAGTCTGTTGAGGCTATACGGGGGTCTTTGTCTTTGTGTGTGTGTATGAGATGCATGCGAGTGTGTGTGTGTATGAGATGCGTGTGTGTGTATGAGATGTGTGTGTGTGTATGAGATGCATGTGTGTATGAGATGTGTGTGTGTGTGTATGAGATGTGTGTGTGTGTATGAGATGCGTGTGTGTGTATGAGATGTGTGTGTGTATGAGATGTGTGTGTGTATGAGATGTGTGTGTGTGTATGAGATGCACTGCTGTATAATAATGAACTACTCACTACTGAGTACACAGACAGTCCCCACTGTGTTCACAGCTACCACCCCAGCGCACGCATAAACTCAACTCAGTCATTAAAAATGTTAAGTTATGTTTAGCAAACAATAGTCATTGCAACGTTATACTTGAATCTAATAACAAGTTTAAGGCACTGCTGTATAATAATGTAATACTCACTACTAACCACAGTCCCCACTGTGTTCACAGCTACCACCCCAACGCACACAAACTCAACACACACTCACACAGTGAGCTAACCACTGCACCACCGCTCCCCACACACACACAGTGTGCTAACCACTGCACCACCGCTCCCCACACTCACTCACACAGTGCACTAACCACTGCACCACCGCACCCCACACACACGCAGTGCGCTAACCACTGCACCACCGCTCCACACACACACAGTGTGCTAACCACTGCACCACCGCTCCCCACACACACGCAGTGTGCTAACCACTGCACCACCGCTCCCCACACTCACTCACAAAGTGCGCTAACCACTGTACCACCGCTCCCCACACACACGGTGCGCTAAACACTGCACCACCGCTCCCCACATACACACAGTGTGCTAACCACTGCACCACCGCTCCCCACACACACACAGTGCGTTAACCACTGCACCACCGCTCCCCACACACACACAGTGCGCTAACCACTGCACCACCGCTCCCCACACACACACAGTGCGCTAACCACTGCACCACCGCTCCCCACTACACACACAGTGCGCTAACCACTGCACCACCGCTCCCCACACACACACGGTGCGCTAACCACTGCACCACCGCTCCCCACACACACACAGTGCGCCAACCACTGCACCACCGCTCCCCACACACACACAGTGCGCTAACCACTGCACCACCGCTCCCCACTACACACACAGTGCGCTAACCACTGCACCACCGCTCTCCACTACACACACAGTGCGTTAACCACTGCACCACCGCTCCACACACACACAGTGCGCTAACCACTGCACCACCGCTCCCCACACACACACAGTGCGCTAACCACTGCACCACCGCTCCCCACGTCCACCACAACCTGGCACCCGATGTCGATCGGCTCGGCTCACCGTGGCTGCTGCACCACGTGACGAGGCTGCTGCACCACGTGACGAGGCTGCTTCACCACGTGACGAGGTGCAGGACGAAGAGTTCCGCATCCCCATTCACTCCACGCCAAGTCACCTGCAGAGAAAATCGATTTAAATTTCGATTAACTATACTCGTGCCGATTCCTAATGGGATAACATTAGGAATCGATTATAGTAGAGTTACGGATGTATGAGTCGATTTCCTTTGGGATAACATTGGAATCGATTAATTTGTGGCTTAGGCTAAAAAAAATCGATTTGTATTGGGATAACATGGGAATCAACAGTGGTCTAAAATGAACCTTCATTAATCGATTCCGACTGTGTAGACGTGGGAATCGACCACGTTAGACGATCACGTGTGTGGGCGTGGTCTCTCAGCGTCAATCAACCAGGTAGGGCGTTGACTGGTGGGGAGTTTGGGATCTGATTGATTGATTGCTTCTGTGGACAGGTGTCTTTTATACAGGTGTAGGGGTGCTATGGGGAATAAACACATGGCACGGGAAGGTGTGGTTCACCCACACCTTGGTGGCTACAACAACGTCCGCTAAGGCTCCAGTGGGTATAAAGTGCGGGGAGCCAGGGAGCTCGGGGCAGAGTGTGGGGCCCGAGGCTGAAGCAACCAGTGAAGAAAGAAGGCCAGCTAGGTGAGACCCTGGAACTCCTGTGACCGCTGCCCTTTTCAGGGCCGGCACAGCAAGCCAGTGGTGCAGCCCCAGAGCCCCAGAGTCAGAGTCCTTCTAAGGGCCGGTCTGGTCGGCGGGGTGCCGAGATCTGTGCCTAACCAGGGCCGGATCTGATAGCCTCCCTTAGAGCCCTACCAGAAGGAACTGGGAGCCTAGAGCTTAGGCTAGAGAGCCTGGGGTGTGTTCCTGAGTTATACGGGTGGAGGGGCCGCTACCCCTTCTAGTGTAACCCTTGTTAAGGTTTAAATAAATAGTGCTGCTTCTATTCTGCCGTGTCCTGGAACCCACTACAACTGGTGTCAGAAGTAGTCTTAAAATGAACACAAGGAGTACAAACCGATCACAGGCACCCCAGGAGGAGGACGGCTCGCCTGGGATTGCGCCAGAGGCCGCGGCCGACGATCCTGGGATGCCCCAGACGCCCCAACAGCAGCCGCCGCTGGAGGAGTGGCCGCCGATGGAGGACGGGTTGCAGGCAGCTCACTCTCGACTGGCTGAGCTGCTGTATGCCGCGGCTTCCACGCTGGAGGAAATCAACCGCGCGGAGCTGCGGGCGCAAAGGCGGCAGAGAGACGAACGCCGTTCAACGGCCATTCCCGCCGAAACACAGCCACCAGATTTCGGATTTGCCGCCATGACAGTGTCCGCCACGGCGATTGGAGGGTCGCAGCTCGACGTGGACGCTGTGGGCCAATCAGCGGTGGTGACGTCATCACCAACGGACGCCCGCTGTCAGGACCAAAAGGCGGGCGCATCGTCATCACCTGCGCGACCGCCGATGGGTGTCCCCAGCCCCTCCAACACCGGCGGGGAGGCCGGAGATGGCGCGCGGCACCTCTCAGAGACGAAGCCATCATTTCAACAACGCCTGCCGGTGTTGAAGGAGTTCGTTTCAGACGGCAGCGACTGGGGGGGCCTTTCAACGCCGCTTTCTCGCTCATCAAGAGATGGCCGGCTGGATGGACAACGAGACGTTGAGTGCGCTACCGGCCATGCTGGACGATGACGCCCTTGCTACGCTCATCACAGCTCCCAGATCAACGCGATCTACGCTACAGTCGGCGCTCCAGGTCCTCACCATAGCCTACGGGCCATCGTCGGACTGCCGCAAACTCTTCCACGAGCGGTGCAGGGGCCAAAAGGAGCCACCGCTGGCGTATCGCACGGCTCTCCTGGCCCTCGCAAAAGCGGCTTTCCCGCGGATGGACGGCGAAGGGGTGGACGCGATGGTGACGGAGACGCTCCTGGCGTTGGCCCAGGAGCTACAGATCGTCATCGTCGCAGAGGACGACGCGGACATGTGCTACTTGCGGGCAGCAAGACACATCCACGCGCACCTGATAGCGCAGCGTCGATCACCTCTCGTCCCCAAGGGCGCAGCTGCGGTGTGCGCTGGGACGCCGACCATCCCCCCCTCCGAGGAGGTCTTCGCGGCGGGTCGCCCGGTGGAGTGGAGATCCGGAGGGAGGCCGGCTGGGACAACACTGGATCGCCAGGAGCACCCCAAGGTGCTCATCACGTGCTACAACTGTGGCCGCAAGGGCCACGTGGCTGCGGAATGCCAGGCGCCTCGTCAACGACAGCCAGGACGGTCGGACGGCGCTCCAGCCTACAGGCCTCCGCATCGCAACCCGGCAAGTCGCGGCACCCCACATGCTCAGCCTGTGCACACACCTGTCCCCACCTCGCGCGTTTCGGTGTACGGGCCTCGGGGTACGCCCATTGGTTAGTTGGGTGGCGGCGGGGTCGAGAGGGTGCTCGGGCCAGGGCAGTGGACGGAATTGGCCCACCGCATTGTTGCTGCGTTGGCAGGCTCGTCCGTGGTCGCGGGTCGCATTGACGGGGTCGAGGTGCGTATCCTCGTCGATACGGGAGCTTCGGCGACCATTGTGTCAGACTTGATTTATAATATTCTTCCCGTTCAAAGCCGCCCCTTGCTCCCAGTCACCGTTCCGTGTTACGCAGCGAACGGGGGTTCGCTGGGTATCATAGGCCAAATTCGAGCACAAATTTGCATTGGCGATATCAAACTCTCCGGGCCGATATTAGTCTCGTCCTCGCTGGCGGTTCCGTGCTTGTTGGGGACGGACTTTTTGGGCAAAATGCCGATTAAAATTCTAATTGATCAGGGTTGCATCGAGCTTCCCTCGGGCCAACGGGTAACATTCCTGCCTTCCCCTGTCACCTCAAGGGCAGCGTGCGCGTCGATACAAGCGTTCGTCACTCGGACGGTGCGTGTACCTCCCGGGGCGCAAATGCTCGTGCCCCTTCGCTTGCGTCGGCCTTTCGTGCCTGGTGTTCTGGACCAGGGAATTCTATTAGGGCCCTCGAGGGCTGGGGAAAACGGGCTGGATCTGGTGGCCGCTTAAACGCTCGTTAAGGGGAGCGATGACCCGTTTATCCTCGTCCTTAACGTTGGCGTACAGACGGCCGTCGTTCCTCAGGGAACTGTGCTCACGCACGCGACGCCGGTCCCCGTGGTAGACACGGTTATGGGTAATGTGGGGACCGATCCTCTGGCTCAACCGCATTCTGAGGGGGACGATAGTTGGATGGACGCACTATGTTCGGGCACAAGTGATCTGTCCGACTCCCAGCGTGCCGGCCTACGCACCCTTCTGACGGAATTTTCCGATGTCTTTAGTAAACACAAATATGACATTGGGTGCACGAAATTGTTGCATCACCACATTGACACGGGTGACAATGCCCCGGTACGCCAGAATCCTTTTCGGTTAAGTCCGGCCGAAAAAGATCATGTCAAATCGGCAGTGGATGACATGCTGGCTGCAGACATTATAGCCCCTTCCACCAGTCCATGGGGAGCACCCATAGTGCTTGTCAAAAAGCGCGATGGGTCCTTGTGATTCTGTGTGGATTTTCGCCGCCTTAATAAGATCTCCGTGGCCGACGCGTATCCACTTCCCCGGATGGACGAATCTCTGGATGCTCTGGCTGGTGCACGTTTTTTTTCTACGTTGGACTTGTTATCCGGATTCTGGCAACTCCCATTGGATGATGAGTCCAAGCCAAAGACTGCGTTTCGCACACCACATGGCCTATTCCAATTTAACTGGTTACCTATGGGATTACACTCCGCTCCGGGGACATTTCAGCGCCTTATGGAACTGGTTTTGGCTGGCTTACAGTGGAACGTCTGTTTGATCTATCTGGATGACGTCATCGTGTTCAACAAGACATTTGACGAACACCTTTTGCGCTTGCGCGCCGTGTTCCTCAAAATGCGTGCTGCGAATTTGAAATTTAAGCCACAAAAGTGCCACCTGCTACGGGAATCCGTACGTTATTTGGGGCACATCGTCAGCCGCTCGGGCATATCCACCGATCCCGCAAAGACGCAGTGTGTCAGCTCCTGGCCAACCCCCACCTCGGTGGCTGAGGTCAGGAGTTTCATTGAATTTGCGTCTTATTACCGGCGGTTCGTCGCGGATTTTGCGACCATTGCTAAGCCCTTACACGCTCTGACAGCGAAGGGAGTGAAATTTCACTGGGGCCAGGAGGAGGAGGTCGCTTTTTGTTCCCTTCGCGACGCTCTCGTGCGGGCCCCTCCATTGAGCTACCCCGATTTTTCGGAACCCTTCCTGCTCGATACAGACGCCAGCAATACGGGCATTGGGGGTGTGCTCTCACAGGTGATCTGTAGTGTGGAACGCGTCGTGGCTTATGGCAGTAGGGTTTTGTCTCCGGTGGAACAGAGATACTGCGTCACGCGTCGGGAACTCTTGGCTATTGTATTTTTTATGCAACAGTATCGCCCATACCTGTACGGTCGGCATTTCACTGTCCGTACGGACCATGCGGCATTACAATATGCCTTGCGGGTGACGCAGCCTTCGGGGCAATTGTCCCGATGGCTCGAAATCCTTCAGGATTATGATTTCACGACCACATATCGGAAGGGTGCTCGGCACACTAATGCGGATGCGCTGTCTCGCCTGCCGCCCGCCTCAGATTGCGCTTGTCTCAGGGGATCGGGGCGTTGTAAGCCGCAAGAGGATAGCTCCCCCTTAGATATCCCGGTTCTCGCTGCTGCCACTGAGGACCCCTTGCCTGAGGGTCCTGTCGGGGAGGGAGGTGCGGACTCCTTGCTGGGGTTGTCCATTGCGGAATGCGGGCGCCTCCAGATGGAGGACGCATCCCTCCTCGCGTTGCGTCGTCGCGCAGGGGGTTCCGTGCGGGGGGTCGCGGGGATTGATTCGTACGGGCTGCTCCAGGGGCTCCTAATGCATTGGGATGGGAGGGCCTGCCGTCACAGGCTTGTGGTGCCATCCGCTTTGCGGGGTAAGGCCGTTTGGACCGCACACGAGCGGCTTTTGCACCTGGAGACCCACAAGACCCTTGCCATGCTCCAGCTGGATTTCTTCTGGCCGGGTATGGCAAGGGATGTGGATGACCGCATGCACTCAGTGCGCCCAACGAAAACCACCAGCGAAAGGCGCCTGCCCACCGCTACAATCTATCACGGTCTCTCGGGTTAACGAACTCGTCACACTCGATATATTGGGGCCCATCCCTGCGACCCCTAGGGGTAACAAGTACCTGCAGGTTGGCGTGGAATATTTCACCCGATGGCCTATGGCATGGCCTCTCGCTAACCAGTCAGCAGCAGCCGTTGCCGAGGCCTTTGTCCAGGGCTATGTCCTCGACAAGGGTGCTCCCGAACGGCTGCTGACTGACCAAGGGAAGAACTTCTCTGGCGTCCTTCTGCACGAGGTGTGTGCGTTTCTTGGTACGAAAAAGATTCGCACTTCCCCCTATCACCCACAAACCGATGGCATGGTGGAGCGGCTGCATAGGATGCTTACATCTATGTTGTGTCACCAGGTGTGTGACTCCCAAACCGATTGGGACCTTCACATTCCGGGGGTTTTGGCCGCCTATAGAATGGCTCCTCACGCGGCAACCGGCTTCTCGCCGTTCTTTTTGATGTACGGTCGCGACGTTGACCCACCAATTGCAACTCAGCTCCGCGTCTCAGAAACCAGCAGAAAATCTAAATTGGCCGACCACGTTAAATTTAATATCCTGAGGTTGACCGAGGCGCGGGAGGCAGTGGCCCAAAACTCTTCCTCTCGGCAGAAGGCCAACGAGAGGTTGCGATCGCGCCAATCACGCACACATGCGTGGAAACCAGGCGATCAAGCCTGGCTGCACTGCCCTCAGGTGCCGTTGGCGACCTCGGCGAAATTGTTGCGGCCTTGGAGGGGCCCTGTGGTTATTGTGAAGGTTATGCGGCCGCAGTGCGTTCGTATCCAGTGGGGGAAACGCCGCTGGTACGTACACCCCTCGCGTCTGAAGCCGTTTGTGGTGCCGCGCGTCCCTCCACCACATTACACGGGCCGAGCATGTGATGTGTCCGCTGACTCCCGGACGGCATCTTCGTCACCTGCCCTTGATGCTTCGCTAACTGTTCCACCTTCAGGCGCCTCAAGAATGACGGCTTCCAGCGCGCCTGCGCCACCCGGTGGGGACGGAGTTTGCCCTTCCTGGGTGACGGAAGACGGTGCACCTGCACAGCCGGTGCCCACTGCCGGGCCGACCCGACCCTCCCCCTACGATGGACCCGCAAAACGGACTCGTGCCAAAATGCGCCGCTTGTTGTAATAATGGTTCTTGTTACTCTTGTTGTTCACTGTTAAGTTTTCTTGCTGCGTTGATGGGGGGGTACAATGTATATGTGTATATAGTGTAATTTTGTATAGGTGGGTTGGGTTATTTATTGGGGTGTTCGTTCTTATGAGGCACGCACGGGTGGGGGTTTGTTGTGTTTATTGTTCGAGTATTGTTGCAGCCGGGACGGCTGCGGGTTACACGGGAGGGGGTGATGTAGGGGTGCTATGGGGAATAAACACATGGCACGGGAAGGTGTGGTTCACCCACACCTTGGTGGCTACAACAACGTCCGCTAAGGCTCCAGTGGGTATAATGTGCGGGGAGCCAGGGAGCTCGGGGCAGAGTGTGGGGCCCGAGGCTGAAGCAACCAGTGAAGAAAGAAGGCCAGCTAGGTGAGACCCTGGAACTTCTGTGACCGCTGCCCTTTTCAGGGCCGGCACAGCAAGCCAGTGGTGCAGCCCCAGAGCCCCAGAGTCAGAGTCCTTCTAAGGGCCGGTCTGGTCGGCGGGGTGCCGAGATCTGTGCCTAACCAGGGCCGGATCTGATAGCCTCCCTTAGAGCCCTACCAGGAGGAACTGGGAGCCTAGAGCTTAGGCTAGAGAGCCTGGGGTGTGTTCCTGAGTTATACGGGTGGAGGGGCCGCTACCCCTTATAGTGTAACCCTTGTTAAGGTTTAAATAAATAGTGCTGCTTCTATTCTGCCGTCTCCGTGTCCTGGAACCCACTACACAGGTAACGAGCTGAGATTAGGAGCACTCCCTTTAAGAGTGTGCTCCTAATCTCAGCTCGTTACCTGTATAAAAGACACCTGGGAGCCAGAAATCTTTCTGATTGAGAGGGGGTCAAATACGTATTTCCCTCATTAAAATGCAAATCAACTTATAGCATTTTTGACATGCATTTTTCTGGATTTTGTTGTTGTTATTCTATCTCTACTGTTCAAATAAACCTACCATTAAAATTATATTTCTTAAAATTATATTTCTTTGTCAGTGGGCAAACGTACAAAATCAGCAGGGGATCAAATACTTTTTTTCCCTCACTGTAAACCCCAATGATCCGATCGAAATGAGGGATCTTGATCGGATCATTGGGGGGCCACGTGCCACCACTACCCCCCCCCAAACAGTCATGAGCAGCACCTCCCCACACGCCCTGCCACCGAGAAAAATGTTTCACGTAAGAGAGTGAAACTGATATTTTCATTCTCAGCTGGAATTTAGCCAAATGCAATACGCTTGAGAAACCTGGTTTAAAATCACAAGCAAGTTGCCTGAATTTCAAACCCATGGTCTCAGCGGTACAGCTCGGTGCTCTTGGCAGGCTGAGCCAACCGGTCACTTCATCGCAAGCAACCGGAAGCATCAAGGTTGTCAATGCCGTGCGCGTCGTCCTAATGGGGAGCGGCAGTGTGGTGGCTTGCAACGCTGTGTTGCGAACCCAGTGAACAGAGTTCAATTCCTCCCCACTCACAACCAATAACGGTGCCGAATATTTAAACCGCTTTCCATGGGTCGGCATAGCTTTAAATGAGTACCTGGTGCAGTGTGATCGTGGTGGTGGTTGTGATGGTGGTGATGATCATGGTTGTGATGATGGTTGTGGTGATGGTGTCTCTATTGGTCTCTGTGAGTCCCTGAGCCTCTATGGGTGTCTACGAGTCTCAGTCACTCTGGGTCTATATGGGTCTCTATGAGTCTCTACGGGTCTCTACGGGTCTCTGTGTGTCCCTGTGGGTCTCTGTGAGTGTCTGTGTGTCTGTTGGTCTCTGTATGTCTCTGTATGTCTCTGTGGGTGTCTCTGTGTGTCTCTGTCGGTCTCTGTGAGTCTCTGTGGGTCTCTGTGTGTCTCTGTCGGTCTCTGTGTGTCCCTGTGGGTCTCTGGTGGCCGGGCCTGCTGTTGGCCACGCACTGCTCGTGTGCTGTGCCAGCCTTCATAGACGCTGCTACTCGCCAACAGCAATTGCCTCAACAGTCTGTTATTTCAAGTTTCATTTCAAGTTTTCATGTATTAGGTATAGCCCTGTGACATGGGAATCAAGTGGTCACCCACCTAAGTTCATTAAAAATGTGGGAGCGTTATACGCATTAGTTCGCTATCACGACATACAGTACCCTGGTGTCTACAAACTAAGTTGCCTCTGTGGTAGTAGTTACATTGTAGAAACCAAACGCCATGTCTCGGACCGCATTCGTGAACACAAAGCAGACCTTAAACACAGTAGGACCAACACCTCGGCCATGGCAGATCACTGTTATAATTCAGTAGGCTCACATGACATTGAATTCTCCAAGACAGAGGTTCTTTGCAATCCATCTGGCTACCATGAGAGATTTGTTCATGAGGCTATCCACATATACAAACACAGAGACAATTTAAACCGAGAAGATGGACTCTGGCTTAGCAATCATTGGAAGGATTTGATAAACCATTTCAAGTCTTAATTGATTATTCACGCTTACGGTGGCTTTCAGACAGCATAAATTAATTTTTCGTCTCCCCCCTCCTCTTTTCAGAACATAGATGGACTCTTGATTTAAAGCTTTCGTGACTGCAGTAATTCATATTCTTAGCTCTTTCGGTAAAGTAACGTTGAAGGGAAACAATAAAATATATATAAAACACAATATATATTTTATTGTTTCCCTTCAATGTGACTTTACCGAAAGAGCTAAGAATATGAATTACTGCAGTAAGGAAAGCTTTAAATCAAAACATCAACAGGCTGATGTGCCACATCTCCTCCTTCAAGAAGTCTCACAGCCCTGCGATGTTGTGTCCACACAACCCAAACTACGGAGTGCCTGGTGGTAAACCGCTGTGCTGTAGCCTGCGCCCCTCCAGTGGAGGAGGAACAGTAAAACCTCGCTGATGCTCTCCTGAAGCACTCCTGTGCGTAACAATCATTTAGACTAGTTGCACGTGCATCGATTGTAAAACCCCGTTCCGTTTCAGGTGGGGACAGTTGGTGCCGTGTGCTCGTTTCACGTCGGGGTGCCACTAAAGGCGCAGGTCCCACTTCTGAGTGATCGGTTACGCGACTCTCTTTTGCACGCAACACAATCTCTTGTGATTCTATTTAATTATTTAAATATTTCGTGACTGCAGCGATTCATATTATTTGTTCTTTCGGTAAAGTCACCACGTAGAAGGGAAACAATAAAATAATAAAAATATAAAACAATAAAATTCTTAAGACGTTTCGACCGCAACACAAGCAATCACCGTCAGGTGTGAAAACCACAGCAAGAACATTTAACTCGTAATCTCGTAGTCACTTACATGTTAATATCGCCTGATGATGTCACTTACATGTTAATATCGCCTGATGATGTCACTTCCCTCTTAATGTCGCCTGACGATGTCACTTCCCTCTTAATGTCACCTGATGATGTCACTTCCCTCTTAATATCGCCTGATGATGTCACTTCCCTTTTAATGTCGCCTGATGATGTCACTTCCTTCTTAATGTCACCTGATGATGTCACTTCCCTCTTAATGTCGCCTGATGATGTCACTTCCCTTTTAATGTCGCCTGATGATGTCACTTCCCTTTTAATGTCGCTTGATGATGTCACTTCACTCTTAATGTCGCCTGATGTCACTTCCTTCTTAATGTCACCTGTTGAAGATGTCACTTCCCTGTTAATATCGCCTGATGATGTCACTTCCCTTTTAATGTCGCCTGATGATGTCACTTCTCTTTTAATGTCACCTGATGTCACTTCCCTGTTAATGTCGCCTGATGATGTCACTTCCCTTTTAATGTCGCCTGATGATGTCACTTCCCTGTTAATGTCGCCTGATGATGTCACTTCCTTCTTAATGTCGCCTGATGATGTCACTTTACTCTTAATGTCGCCTGACGATGTCACTTCCTTCTTAATGTCACCTGATAATGTCACTTCCTGCTTAATGTCACCATGAGCAGCAGCATCAGTGAGTGTGGCACTGAAGAGAGAACCCCGTGGGTGAGGCTGATGGAGCGCCGCGTGATGCTGCTGCTGCTGCTGGCGGTGGCGGCGGTGGTGCTGATCACAGAGCAACAGTCTCAGGTAACGGGGGTCCCCCCCCCCTCTCATTCACCGCTCTGGGGCCCCTCTCATTCACCCCCCTGGGGTCCCGTCTCATTCACCCCCTGGCGTCCCCTCTCATTCACCCCCCAGGGTCCCCTCTCATTCACCCCCCTGGGGTCCCCTCTCATTCACCCCCCTGGGTCCCCACCCCCTCTCATTCACCCCCCTGGGGTCCCCTCTCATTCACCCCCTGGGGTCCCCTCTCATTCACCCCCTGGGGTCCCCTCTCATTCACCCCCCTGGGGTCCCCTCTCATTCACCCCCTGGGGTCCCCTCTCATTCACCCCCTGGGGTCCCCTCTCATTCACCCCCCTGGGGTCCCCACCCCCTCTCATTCACCCCCTGGAGTCCCCTCTCATTCACCCCCCTGGGGTCCCCTCTCATTCACCCCCCTGGGGTCCCCACCCCCTCTCATTCACCCCCTGGGTTCCCCCTCTCATTCACCCCCTGGGGCCCCCCTCTCATTCACCCCCCTGTGCCCCCCCCCCTCTCTCTCGGTGGTGGTGGTGTTTGGGGAGTTTGTCTCCCGCTCGCGACTCAACCCACACCCAGTGACGGCCGTTATCTGAACCGGTCCTGGGCCTCCCCCAGTTCGACTCAGCCGCAAATAAGTAGCCGGTGTAGCGGTGTAGTAGAGCGGTGCACATCGCTAGCACTGGGGGAGACAAAGGCGGCCGGGCCTGGTGCTGGCCACCCGCCCCCTCGTGTGCCACAGTGCCGGTAGCCTTCATAGGTGCTGCTACTCGCTAACAGCACTTAACAGCACTTGCCCCTGTCGCACCTCAAGGTGTACAGGGAATGGCTCTGACTCCCGGCCACGTAGTTTACCCGGGCCCGCTCACCATCATGAAGGTCCTTAATGATCGTGAGCAGAGGGTCAGGTACTCCAAAAGCACGAAGAACGACCCAGAGCCCAGGCCTACTGATGGTATCATAGGCCTTGACCAGGTCAATAAAGCAGAAATGTAGGTCTTGTTGGAATTCCCTACATCTCTGCTGTAGCAGACGGACAGAAAATATGGCATCTGTGCAGGACCGCCCTTTCCTGAAGCCGCATTGGGGCTCCGCAAGCCTCTCCTCAGCGTGCCTGGCAAGGCGATGCTGAATAATCCTTGCCAGGACCTTTCCCGGCACACTGAGGATTGAGATGCCCCTGTAGTTGTTACAGTCTGTGCGGTCCCCCTTCTTAAAGAGGGGGACCACCAGGGAATCCTTCCAATCCTGCGGAACCCGTCCAGTGGTCCAGACTGTTGTTATGATGTCATATAGGGCAGTCTGTGCACAAACGCCACCCTCCCTCAGCATTTCACTTGGGAGATCATCTCTGCCTGCTGCCTTTACTGGTCTCAGACTCCGGATCGCCCTCAGTACTTCCTCAACAGATGGCACCTCAGCCAGCCACTCACAGGGGGTGACTTCTTCCAATATTTGAGGCACCGCAGCCTTAGCAGGGTCATCCTCACTTTGTGCCACGATGTTTTCCTGGCTGAGGTATTTTCCCTCCCCCAGGACCTCACAGAAATGCTCAGCAAATCTGCAAACCTGTTCCTGGGGGTCGGAGATTGGATCACCGTTTTTTCCCCTAATGATGGTAATAGGTGTGGTGCTGCAGGTTACTTTTTTGATGGAGTTAAATAGAGATTTGTGATCACGGGCCACTGAGGCAGACTCCATCTCCTCAGCAACCCGCGACCACCACCCATCCTTGCAGCGCCTCACGGCTCTCCGAACCTCCGAGCGAAGGCTGCGGTAAGCCTCATTCTCTGACGTGGGATTCTGTAGCCGATGACAGTGGGCCTGTCGCTTTTTCTCAACCATCCTGAACACCTCCTCTGTCAGCCAGGATCTCTGGGGAGGTCTGGACCGCGTACCCAAAGCAGCCATTGCAGCTGCATGAGTCACAGTCCTAAACCTCGCCCATTTACCCTCGACATCAGGAGGAGTCGGGAACGATGCCAATCCCAGCCGCAAGCGATGATGAAATTCTCGCTTGCAACTTTCATCAGATAACTGAGACCAGGCCACTTTAGGTCGGAATTGGGTCCTGGGTGTACACCCACCTCCGGAGTGGTAGAATGGCAGGCGCATCTTACAGATGACTAGTCGATGGTCAGAGGGCAGATCAGCTCCACGGTAGGTCCTGGTGTCAAGGACATGGGCTCGCATCCGCTCGTCCGTCACTATGTAGTCCAGCAGCTGTTCTTGCTTGGACCCGGCATGCATCCATGATGTTGTGTGGATGCGCCGATGCCGGAACAGCGTGTTGGTAATTACAAGCCCATGGGCTGCACAAAAATCTAGCAGCCTCCTACCGTTGCTATTGAGCTGATCTGGCCCATGCCCTCCACTCACTCCAGACCAGGTGCCAGTATCATGACCAACTCGGGCATTAAAGTCACAGACACAACAGACACAACACACACAGAGACACACACACAGAGACACACAACACACACAGACACACACACACTGAGACACGCACAGAGAGACAGACACAACACAAATGTCTCCCCGTGTAGTCTCCCTGACGGGCTGCGCGAGGCTTACAGACACACACACACAGACACACACACAGAGACACACACACAGACACAACACACACACACAGACACACACACAGAGACACACACAGAGACTCACACAGATACACACACAGACACAGAGACACACACACAGAGACACACACACACAGAGACACACACACAGAGACACACACAGACAGACACAACACAAATGTCTCCCCGTGTAGTCTCCCTGACGGGCTGCGTGAGGCTTACACACACAGAGACACACACACAGAGACACACACAGAGACACACACACAGAGACACACACACAGAGACACACACACACAGAGACACACACACACAGAGACTCACACAGATACACACAGACACACACACAAACACAACACACACACACAGACAGACACAACACAAATGTCTCCCCGTGTAGTCTCCCTGACGGGCTGCGTGAGGCTTACAGAGACACACAGAGAGACACACACAGAGACACACACACAGAGACACACACACAGACACACACACAGAGACACACACACACAGAGACACACACAGAGACACACACACAGAGACACACACAGAGACACACACAGAGACACACACACACAGAGACACACACAGAGACACACACAGAGACACACACAGAGACACACAGACACACACACAGAGACACACACACAGAGACACACACACAGACACACACACAGAGACACAACACAGAGACACACACACCCACACACAGAGACACACACACAGAGACACACACAGAGACACACACACAGAGACACACACAGAGACACACACACAGAGAGACACACACAGAGACACACACAGAGACACAGACACAACACAAATGTCTCCCCGTGTAGTCTCCCTGACGGGCTGCGTGAGGCTGACAGAGCCCGCGCGTCTTTGTGGGCCTCAGGCTGTGAGGGCGAGAGGTCGGCTCCACTCTCTCACTCACCGCCCTCGTTGTTGTGTCGCCCGCTCTCGTTCACGTTTTTGTTTTATTATAGTCGTAGTAGTTGTTGATATTACAGTATTAGTTATTATAGCAGTTCATGTTTTTACTATTGTAATTGTTTATATTATTGCTGTTGTAAGTTGTTGATGTTATTATTAGTGTTATAGTTATGATTGTAGATGTTGTTATTATAGTAGTAGTTATACTTACGATTATAGATGTTGTGGTGATGGTGGTGCTGGTTGTTAGTCTCCTCAGAACACACAGCCGCCTTCTCCCGCCAAAACGCGACTCTTCGGTGGTGGAGGGAGAGGGTCGTGGGCGAAACCAACGCGAGCAGCGGGCGATGGAGGGGTGAATGCCACCGGCGAACTTAAATTGTTTTAATTTAGGGGGGTACACAGCAAACTCCACCTTTCACTAACGCCAGTGAGCCCCTCTTGCTTCTTGTCGCTATGGATGAAATAATTAAACATCAAACAAATTCGCTACATTTATTCAGCGCGTCTTGAGTTTTGATGCTTTTCATCCCCCTCCCCCTCTTCCGGGCTATGCTTGGTATAATCTGAAACGCAGCAGCGCCTTATCTAGTCTATGCTATTTACCATGGGCCTTACTCCGGGCTATGAAATAAAGTTCAATGTCACGTGCAATGGAGCTGACCAATTAAAAAACACCCACAAAATATCAACACCACGTGACTCGTGGTGGGAGGGGGGTTGCCATCTTGGTAAGGGAGAATCCACCACACACCCCCCCTACCTAAGATGACCGCCCACACGTTGTTTGACTGGTTGTTGGGGAGAACCTCTGATAGCCAATAGCGACTATTAGGCGACTATTCACACTCGACTATTGCGGAGCTGTAGAAGCCCATCACGCTTTTACCCCGTCGTGGTCTTTGCGCAGGCAAAGTGAGTTCTCAGGCCCGTACGGGCGTACAGCCGTTTCAATACGGGCAAACAACAATAAAAATCTGTGTCGATTTGTTTGTGTTTCTTCCTTGTGATGGGACTTTGTAGGATTAACGTTGAGATTTATAAGGGGCACGGGGTGATCAGTAAGGTCTGAATTGGTCTGTAATAAGGTAGGGCACTGATAAGGGGTTGACAGCTGTGTAGTGTATAGTGTAGTATAATGTATAGGATGAACGTTGAGATTTATAAGGGGCACGGGGTGATCAGTAAGGTCTGAATTGGTCTGTAATAAGGTAGGGCACTGATAAGGGGTTGACAGCTGTGTAGTGTATAGTGTAGTATAATGTATAGGATGAACATTGAGATTTATAAGGGGCACGGGGTGATCAGTAAGGTCTGAATTGGTCTGTAATAAGGTAGGGCACTGATAAGGGGTTGACAGCTGTGTAGTGTATAGTGTAGTATAATGTATAGGATGCACGTTGAGATTTATAAGGGGCACGGGGTGATCAGTAAGGTCTGAAATTGGTCTGTAATAAGGTAGGGCACTGATAAGGGGTTGACAGCTGTGTAGTGTATAGTGTAGTATAATGTATAGGATGAACGTTGAGATTTATAAGGGGCACGGGGTGATCGACAAGGTCTGAATTGGTCTGTAATAAGGCAGAGCGCCGATAAGGGGTTGACAGCTGTGTAGTGTATAGTGTAGTATAATGTATAGGATGAACGTTGAGATTTATAAGGGCCACGGGGTGATCAGTAAGGTCTGAGTTGGTCTGTAATAAGGTAGGGCACTGATAAGTGGTTGAGAGTTATGCTACTTTCACTAACGGTGTGACTATGCATACGTAGCCGTTCAGAGTGTTCAACGTCGGCCTGGGTGCTGCGGTCGTCCAGGCGGGCACCGTTCTGGCCCACGCAGTGGCCGCGTGTCGTGGGGAGGCCGGCAAGGCGACCACAGATGTCTCGTGGCCATGGTGAAGTGGAGGAGCGAGCCGGACGAATCATGGATGGACGCGCTGCGCTGCAAGAATTCCGATTTTATCCGGCGAGCGGCGGGGCGAATTTTCAAAACATTTTCAGTCAGGGTAAATATGACACTTTGGGCGCACGTCCCTAATGGCAGCACCGCATTGACACGGGCAAAGCCGCTTCCGTACGCCAGAATTCACACGGGCTCAGTCGTCAGGAGGAGGACCACGTTCGCCACTGCGGTCGACGAGGGGAGCTCTCGTTGTTCCCGTTAAGAAACACGATGGGAGTCTGCGGCTTCGCGTGGATTTCCACCAATTGAACAGGGTCTCCGTGGCAGATGCACACCCGCTCCCACGGATGGACGATTCATTGGATGCCCTGTCGGCCGTGTGGGTTTTCTACCACACTTGACTTGTCGTCGGGGTGTTGGCAGTTGCCTCTTGATGAGAGCTCTAAACCAAATCCTGCGTTCTGAACACCTCGGGCTCTATTCCAGTTTAATTGTCTCCCGATGGGACTCCACTCGGCTCCGGTCACGTTCCAGCGACTCACGCAGCTGGTCCTAGCAGGCCTCCAATGGGACTCGTGCCTTATTTATTTGGACCACGTGATCGTCTTCGGATGCATGTTCCAGGAGCAGCTGCAGCGGTCGCGATCGGTGTTTGTTAAACGTTCGGGCGGCCAATCTTACGTTTAAACCACAGGAGTGTCATCTCTTGCAGACATCGGTTCGCTACTTGGGGCACATCATCAGCGAGTCCGGGATAGCCACGGACCCCAACAAAACTGCGTGCGTGCGCAACATGGCCAACCCCCACGTCGGTGGGTGACGTTTGCAGCTTTGTCGCGCTGTGGGACGGCCTCGTGACTGCTTTGTGACGTCATACACCAACGTGCATGAGGCCCTTATAAGGATTGCTTTGTGACGTCATACACCAACGTGCATTGAGGCCCTTATAAGGACTGCTTTGTGACGTCATACACCAACGTGCATTGAGGCCCTTGTAAGGACTGCTTTGTGACGTCCTACACCAACGTGCATTGAGGCCCTTATAAGGACTGCTTTGTGACGTCATACACTAACGTGCATTGAGGCCCATATAAGGACTGCTTTGCGACATCATACACCAACGTGCATTGAGGCCCTTGTAAGGACTGCTTTGTGACGTCATACACCAACGTGCATTGAGGCCCTTATAAGGACTGCTCTGTGACGTCATACACCATTTGCCATGACGTCCAAGCCATTAAACACCGGAACAACGAACGTGCCATTCAAGTGCATCTTGAAACCCATTATCTGAAGTAGTTTGTATTAAATAACTAAATAATAGAAACACGTTTACAATATTGAGCGAAGTTATAGTCACGGACTTTTTCCAACTTTAGCTCAACAGGACCACAAAAGCTCAAATATGTGGTTCATAATAAATGAATCAATCTGATTGCAATCATGAACTGGCCAAACACTTTTCGATTTCAACATCACTTTATAAAATAACATTTTAAATATAAGCGCACAACTTTATCTATCTGTGATGAGCGCTGCACTTTCCGTTGTTTTCATGCAGGGGGCGCTGCAAACTTACACACCCCCTGCATGGACGACGGAGGCACAGGGACAGACGTTCGATTACGTTGGAATCGATCTGCAGACGGCGGTCTTCTCGCACGGCCAGCAGCTCGATGTCGTCTTATCTCGATCCCGCAATCCCAAACAGGTGAAAGTCCGCATCGAACCGAACCCCCGGCAAGGCCATCTACTTAATGACGAGAGAAAATTCACACGAAATGTCCTTTTCAATGAAGTCTTCCAGATGTAAATTGATACAACCTTTTAATGAAGAAGTAAAATCATCCAATTCAAAACACAACACAATTCAAAGATGCTTCATTTTAAAACTTCAAAACGGAGCATGGGGTACTTGCGTGAATGCGTCCTTCGTGTGCAAATGTTGTGACTTTCCTGGCCTGAAGGCCGTCAACGTGTTGGACCCTTATTGGTGCACAGCGTCTCAACAACAGCAGTGGGGTTTGCTTCAACCGATAGGTACGAACATCCAGACGTCAATCAGCAAGGAGCATTTCTAGTCCTAGTTAGACAAAATCTACGACAACACGTAAGACAAAACTACAATTCGTGTTGTAGAGAATGTACCTCCTCCTATACGTGTAACTTTTAAGCGGTATGCCTTGTAACTGATTAATGATCCGAGCGTGCTACCTATGTCAAAGACAATGAGTTGCTCCAGATGCTTCGTGAAACACAAAAGTACCCTTTGACCTGTATCACAAGAACAACGGGTCTCACCTGAGTTCTCTGTACAGGTTACTTCCAAACACACACACACTTTGTCCTAACATCACTTATTCAATGTGTGACCCTCATACAAAATGTTACATGCACGCGCACAATCAGACAAGTATTCATTCTAAACCATTGACGGGCATATTAACATCGAATTACTGCAGCGAAATTGAATGCATCACGTTACATCGTATTAACAAGAAGCTATTTTACAAATGCGCACCGTCTGCTTAACAGTGTATGTACAACGTACTATTGTTGCGTTATTCAAAACGAGTAGGCCGTTGCATGCTGGCGTCTGGGTCAAAATGTAGCAAATTTAAAACATTACGCTACAAATAATAGATCACGGCGTTTCGATGGCAAAACAAGCAATCGTCATTAGGTGGGACAAGCACAGCAGCAAGAAGAAGAAACTGCTGGAGTAGGCGCCTACTACTTCAGCAGTTTCTCTTGCTGTGGTTGTCCCACCTGATGACGATTGCTTGTGTTGCCATCGAAACGCCGTAATCTGTTATGTTTCTACCCACGTGGTGACTTTACCGAAATAACTCAAGAGTGTGGATTCCTGCTGTCACGAAAGCTTCGAATCAAGATTGCCTACAAACTACACAACTGAGATGACGCATCAATCATCGCCCCCTACTGACAGGCTCTTGTCCACATGCAGGCTGGTGCAGGGCCACCACCTTGTGCCACACAGGGGCAGCTGCTACTTGGGGATGCTCTTCAAGTGTTTCAGACGAGGTACGACACAAAACTCCGAGTTGCTGAGGCGATTAAGCAAGCACGGTGTAAATTCAATTATTATAACATAGTGAATCATTGGGGGCTTATTGTCTCTCGCTCCTGGTTAAATATCTACCCAACCCACAGGTCCACAAAGACTTGCCACTCTTACTCTGCAGGATGAACCTAGAAACTGAGTGTCCAACTTCACATTCTTGTCATTAAAGGCCTGTGACAAAGGTGCATCTATTGTAGCGACCGTCTCAAGCTTACACATCTACCGGGTCTCCATTTGACTTTGTATTGTCTCGGAGGAAGTCCACCCACACCTCGACTTCCACAAACTGCTGGGAGTTGCCTCGCTCTGCCTCACAGTCAGAATTCTCCTCCTGCTTCACGTTGCCTCCATCGATGTGAAGGTCCCATTTTGGAGTTGAATCTTCATCTTCACATTTCACCTTCACTTCTTCCCTCTTCACAATCACCTCTTCCCTCTTCACCATCACTTCTTCCCTCTTCACCATCACCTCTTCATATTTCACCTCGATAACTTTAAAAGTGTCCAAGCTGGGATTTTCTTCCGGTTCTTGTTTCATGAGGGATGGGCTTATTGTGGCACTTTGACTTTCACAAGCTGATTTCAGACTCCACTCCTTGTGGATCTTCTGATGCTTCTGTGTTCTCTGGTGTACTTGAAGATGTGGTTGCTGTGCAAACGCCTTCCCGCACGGAGTGCACCTGAAGGGTTTCTCTCCCGTGTGTGTTCTCTGGTGAATTACAAGAGGAGATGACTGTGCAAACGCCTTCCCACACACACTGCACTTGAAGGGTTTCTATCCCGTGTGTTCTCTGGTGTATTACAAGAGCAGGTGACCGTGAAAATGCTTTCCCACACACACTGCACCTGAAGGGTTTCTCTCCCGTGTGTGTTTTCTGGTGTTCTACAAGAGTAGATGATTGTGCAAACGCCTTCCCACACACACTGCACCTGAAGGGTTTCTCTCCTGTGTGTGTTCTCTGGTGTTCTACAAGATTAGATGACTGTGCAAACGCCTTCCCACACACAATGCACTTGAAGGGTTTCTCTCCCGTGTGTGTTCTCTGGTGTGCTAGAAGAGCAGATGAATGTGCAAACGCTTTCCCACACACACGGCACTTGAAGGGTTTCTCTCCTGTGTGTGTTCTCTGGTGTTCTACAAGATTATATGAATGTGCAAACGCCTTCCCACACACACTGCACTTGAAGGGTTTCTCTCCTGTGTGAGTTCTCTGGTGCCGTGTCAAATCTCCTGTACGATCCGTGCTGTATGCACACTGGTCGCATTGTTGACTTGTCATACCGAGCTGCGCTGAGTGCCTTTGCTCCATCAGACCAATTCTGCAGAGGAAGCGTCAGAGGAAGCGTCAGCGGCAGACAGAAAAAAATAATATCCACACCATCTACACGTCAGTATCGAGGCACAGAGGAATGCATATAGTCACACGTGACTTACATGTCTATACTTATTCATATATTCATTATGTAATAAAAACGTTTCCCAAATTAATCACACGGGCTGTTATGGCACACAATGAGAGGGCAAATGGTTATAAACATGCCTGCAAGCCCTCGTATCTTCAAAATGAATGTTAACACAAAACTCCGAGCAAACAATTTCAGCTGTCTGGCTACAAAAGGAATATTTATGAGAGCTAAATTCAGCTGACATAGCAGAGGGTGTTGAAAACAATACTTCATAAATTAATGTTCAATCGCAACTTAGAGGTGTGAATCCAGGCTCAGATGTCCTTGAATGCTGGGATGAACAGTTCCGACTTCAGCTGCATGTGCGTACTGTGTTAACTTCCTGTTTCCATTCTTATAAAGAGTTCCAGAGGAAAACAAAAGTAAACTATTGTTACGCTATAACCTCCGTGTTCAACAGAGTTAATAGACGTTACTGCAAACACAAACTGTACACTGTCACTGGGTAAACAGGCGGTGGCGTGTCTAGAATCACGCCTGGCCACCTTCATCTGCTTGGCATGAATGCTTCCTCACTCCACCAAGTAATTAATTGAGGATCAATGAACATAGCTGAGGCTAACTGGAGTTTGCGTGTCTCTCTCCGTGGTGAGATGTTAACTACCTCACCTGGTATACAGGAAGTCGTGGGTTCGATTCCGACCCTGACGCCTGCTGTATATTTGGAGTTTGCGCGTCTCTCCGTATAGCGTCTTTGACCGATAGACATTGACACACGTATTCTTGTTTCTTTCGGTAAAGTTACGTAGATAGAAGATAACAATAACAGATAATACAATTACATTAAATAAAGAGCACTTGTGTTGCGATCAAAACGACGTGAGTTTTTTTGCTTTATTTACATTCATTTTTATTGTTATTTTCATTTAATTTTCTATCTACGTGACTTTACCGAAAGAACCAAGAATATTAATACCTACAGTCACCAAAGTTTTAAGTCAAAACATTCACACACGTTGACAAAGCCTCACCTTGTGTTGTTGTGGGCAGGTCGCTTCTGATAACAAGAGCGGTATAGCAGCTCAAGCGGGCTTGGCCTGGTAACAAAAGAAAATAAAAACTGCGTGAATATTTACAATAAAACAAAGTTACAAAGTGGCGAGCCGGGTGAAGACAAATTAAACTTAAGCGAGATAATTAAAGTGAACGCAACCAGGCGAGGGCAGGAGGCAAGGCCCCGCGTGGCTAGGCCCCGCGTTGTAAAGTTCCAACCTGGACATCGATTCCCATGCTCACTGCTACTCAACCGACATCCCTACGAGAGAGAGGCTCTACCTTGGTAAACAACAACCACAACCACCACAACAACCACCACCACAAGAACAATGACCACCACCACAACGATGAGAATTTCTCACCTCGGATTTCAGTGCAAGAGCGCACACGGCAGCTTCCTGTTACCTTGCGACAGCAGGAAGTAGCATGACGTCAGTGCCCTTCCACGAGCAGCTCTCTAACTGAATAAATTATGTTAATCAGGCCGGCCCACACGTAGAGGGACGGGGGCGTGGGCGCTGAACCCGTCGCAACAAACTCGCGACGGCTTTAACGGTCACATTATGTTAATGAGCCAGCGGTCACTGGGCGTAGCTTTGCCCAAATAAGGATTGCCACTGGACCGATATCGGCGGTAACCCGATCGGAGGTGACGTCACGCTCAAGAGCGCGGTGGACGGGGGGAGGGGTGAATACCTTGGTGACATAACGTCACTAGCGAGGTACACCTCACCCTGGCGTTTCACGCCGATGAAGTAATGCTGAGTGGTGACGTCACAGAGCGGGATTGGAGTTTAAGTTGATTTAGATTCATTTTCCATTGCTCCCTCCCTTGGGTGTGTGAGCTCAGCAACAACGTGGACATTATTGTGTATACACTGTGTGTGTGTACACTGTGTGTGTACACTATGTGTGTACACTGTGTATACACTGTGTGTGTACAATGTGTGTGTACATTGTGTGTACACTGTGTGTATACACTGTGTATGCTGTGTGTGTACACTGTGTGTGTACACTGTGTGTATGTGTGTACACTGTGTGTGTACACTGTGTGTATACACTGTGTGTGTGCACTGTGTGTGTGTACACTGTGTGTGTGTACACTGTGTGTGTACATTGTGTGTGTACACTGTGTGTGTACACTGTGTGTGTGTGTACACTGTGTGTGTACATTGTGTGTGTGTGTACACTGTTTGTGTCCGCATTGAACCGAACCATCTACTTAATGACGAGAGAAAATTCACACGAAATGTCCTTTTCAATGAAGTCTTCCAGATGTAAATTGATATAAGCTTTTAATGAAGAAATAAAATCATCTAACTCAAAACACAACACAATTCAAAGATGTTTCATTTTAAAACTTCAAAACGGAGCATGGGGTACTTGCGTGAATGCGTCCTTCGTGTGCAAATGTTGTGACTTTCCTGGCCTGAGGGCCATCAATGTGTTGGACCCTTATTGGTGCACAGCGACTCAACAACAGCAGTGGGGTTTGCTTCAACCGATGGTTACGAACATCCAGACGTGAATCAGCAAGGAGCATTTCTAGTCCTTGTTAGACAAAATCTACGTCAACACGTAAGACAAAACTACAATTCGTGTTGTATAGAATGTACCTCCTCCTATACGTGTAACTTTCAAGTGGTATGTCTTGTAACTGATGAATGATCCGAGCGTGCTCCCTATTTCAAAGACAATGAGTTGCTCCAGATGCTTCATGGAACACAAAAACACCGTTTGACCTGTATCACAAGAACAACGGGTCTCACCTGAGTTCTCTGTACAGGTTACTTTCAAATACACACACACACACACTTTGTCCTAACATCACTTGTTCAATGTTTGACCCTTACAGATCAAATGTTAGAAGTATGCACAAAACCAGACAAGTATTAATTCTAAATTATTGACAGGCATATTAACAAAATTGGATTAAATTTCGATTTAAAGCTTTCGTGACTGCAATGATTCATCTTCTTTGGTTCTTTCGGTAAAGTCATGTAGAATGAGAATAAAATAATAAATTGATAAAATAAAATAATACAATAATATTCTCACGACGTTTCGGCCACAACACAAGCGGCCTTCATCAGGTGAAGGGACGAGACTGTCTGGTAGGACAGCGCAGGAGTGAAAGAGCCATGTTCAGATCACGACCTTTAAGCTGTGTGAGAGGAAACAAAGTGCCTTGTCAAAGGAATTTGCATATAATTTAGCATTGAAATGGCTGAGTGATTAGCTTGTGACAGGTCACAGAAATAGCTATGTTAAAAGTTAAAGCATACACATCCGCAGAGGCACCCCTTGACAATGGAATTAGCATAAAATTTTGCATTGAAATAGCTAAGTTAAAGCATACACATCCGCAGAGGCACCCTTGACAAAGGAATTAGCATGGAATTTAGCATTGAAATAGCTGAGTGATTAGCTTGTGACTGGTCACAGAAATAGCTATGTTAAAGTCAGAGCATACACATTCACCGAGGCACTTAGTACAAATCAAACAGAATTTAGCATTGAAATAACTAGGCCAATTTAGCATTGAAATAACTGAGTGATTAGCTAGTGACTGGTCACAGAAATGACTATGTTGAAGTCAAGGCCTACACATGAGCTATTCACAGTACTATATAGTGAACCAATAAAAAACTAAAATATAAATTACCTTAATGTTATCAATAAACTCTATATTCTCCAATCAGCTAAGCTACCAACAATAAGTTGTTATATATCACAATGCTATATGGCGAAAAAAATGGGTGGATTCTTACCCTCAACTTTAGCACCACGGATAGCTACGGGCCCCGTTCAGACGGACGAGTTCATCCATGGTCGGAACAGAGGAGGGGGAGAGAGACAACTGCGAGGCGCTATTATACTCCATGTTGTAAACCATTTCTGTTCTTAATTAATTGTATTTTACGATGACCTTCAGACCGCAGCTCTTTCGCCAGCATTGACTCTTAATACCTCTCACACCATGGTTAATGGTATGGTTTACAACATGGAGTATAATAGCGCCTCGCAGCTGTCTCTCTCCCCCTCCTCTGTTCCGACCATGGATGAACTCGTCCGTCTGAACGGGGCCCGTAGCTATCCGTGGTGCTAAAGTTGAGGGTAAGAATCCACCCATTTTTTTCGCCATATAGCATTGTGATATATAACGACTTATTGTTGGTAGCTTAGCTGATTGGAGAATATAGAGTTTATTGATAACATTAAGGTCATTTATATTTTAGTTTTTCATTGGTTCACTATATAGTACTGTGAATAGCTCAGATGTGTAGGCCTTGACTTCAACATAGTAATTTCTGTGACCAGTCACTAGCTAATCACTCAGTTATTTCAATGCTAAATTCGCTTAGTTATTTCAATGCTAAATTCTCCTGTTTGATTTGTACTAAGTGCCTCGGTGAATGTGTATGCTCTGACTTCAACGTAGCTATTTCTGTGACCAGTTACAAGCTAATCACTCAGCTATTTCAATGCTAAATTCTATGCTAATTCCTTTGTCAAGGGTGCCTCTGCGGATGTGTATGCTTTAACTTAGCTATTTCAATGCTAAATTTTATGCTAATTCCATTGTCAAGGGGTGCCTCTGCAGATGTGTATGCTTTAACTTTTAACAGCTATTTCTGTGACCAGTCACAAGCTAATCACTCAGCCATTTCAATGCTAAATTATATTCGAATTCTTTTGTCAAGGCGCTTTGTTTCCTCTCACACAGCTTAAAGGTCGTGATCTGAACGTGGCTCTTTCACTCCAGCACTGTCCTACCAGTCTCGTCCCTTCACCTGATGAAGGCCGCTTGTGTTGTGGCCGAAACGTCGTGAGAATATTATTGTGTTATTTTATTTTATCAATTTATTATTTTATTCTCATTCTACATGACTTTACCGAAAGAACAAAAGAAAAATTGGATTACTGCAGTGAAATATACTGCATCACGTTACATCGTATTAACAAGAAGCTTTTAAAAAAAAGTTGCACAGTCTGCTTCACAGTGTATGTAAAACATACTATTGTGTCATTCAAAACGAGTAGGCCATTGCATGCTGGCGTCTGAGTGAAAATGTAGCAAATTCTAAACATTACGTACAAACTACACAACTGAGATGACGCATCAATCATCGCCCCCTATTGACAGGCTCTTTTTTCGATTTAAAGCTTTCGTGACTGCAATGATTCATCTTCTTTGGTTCTTTCGGTAAAGTCACGTAGAATGAGAATAAAATAATAAATTGATAAAATAAAATAACACAATAATATTCTCACGACGTTTCGGCCACAACACAAGCGGCCTTCATGAAGGCCGCTATTTTATTTTATCAATTTATTATTTTATTCTCATTCTACGTGACTTTACCGAAAGAACCAAAGAGGCTCTTTTTTTCGATTTAAAGCTTTCGTGACTGCAAGGATTCATCTTCTTTGGTTCTTTCGGTAAAGTCACGTAGAATCTTAGCAGCGTTCATTGCAGCTGTCGTCCCGACAGGTTTGTTCCTTTCACCTGAAGGCCACTTGTGTTGTGGCCGAAACGTCGTGATAATTTTTTGTGTTATTTTATTGTTTTATTTTATTATTTTATTCTCATTCTACGTGACTTTACCGAAAGAACCAAAGAAGATGACAGGCTCTTGTCCACATGCAGGCCGGTGCAGGGCCACCACCTTGTACCACACAGGGGCAGCTGCTACTTGGGGATGCTCTTCGAGCGTTTGAGATGAGATACAAAACTCCGAGTTGCTGATACGATTAAGCAAGCACCATGTAAAAGCAATTATTCTGATAACAGTGAATGCTTGGGAGCTTATTCGCTCTTGCTCCTGGTTAGAGATCTACCCAACCCACAGGCCCACAAAGACTGGCCGCTCTTACTCTGCAGGATGAACCTAGAAACTGATGTTCAACTTCACGTTCTTGTCATTAAAGGCCTGTGACAAAGGTGTATCTATTGTAGCGACATCGTCTCGGGCTTACACATCTACCGGGTCTCCACTTGACTTTGTATTGTCTAGGAGCAAGTCCACCCACACCTCCACTTCCACAAACTGCTGGGAGTTGCCTCACTCTGACTCAGTCAGAATTCTCCTCCTGCTTCACGATGTGAAGGTCCCATTTTGGAGTTGAATCTTCATCTTCACATTTTACCTTCACTTCTTCGCTCATCACTTCTTCACATTTCACCTTCACCTCTTCATATTTCACCTCGATACCTTTAAAAGTGTCCAAGCTGGGATTTTCTTCCGGTTCTTGTTTCATGAGGGATGGGCTCATTGCGGCACTTTGACTTTCACAAGCTGATTTCATACTCCGACTCCGCTCCTTGTGGATCTTCCGATGCTTTTGTGTTCTCTGGTGTTTTCGAAGATTTGATGAATCTGCAAACGGCTTCCTGCACAGAGTGCACCTGAAGGGTTTCTCTCCTGTGTGTGTTCTCTGGTGTTTTACAAGATCAGATGAATGTGCAAACGCCTTCACGCACACACTGCACTTGAAGGGTTTCTCTCCCGTGTGTGTTCTCTGGTGTGTTACAAGATTACCTGACTGTGTAAACGCCATCCCGCACATCGTGCACCTGAATGGTTTCTCTCCCGTGTGTGTTCTCTGGTGTGTTACAAGATTACATGAATCTGAAAATGTCTTCCCACACACACTGCACTTGAAGGGTTTCTCTCCCGTGTGTGTTCTCTGGTGTACTTTAAGATGTGGTGACTGTGCAAACGCCTTCCCGCACACAGTGCACTTGAAGGGTTTCTCTCCCGTGTGTGTTCTCTGGTGTGTTTTAAGAGTAGATGAATCTGAAAATGTCTTCCCACACACACTGCACTTGAAGGGTTTCTCTCCCGTATGTGTTCTCTGGTGTGTTTTAAGAGTAGATGAATCTGAAAATGTCTTCCCACACACACTGCACCTGAAGGGTTTCTCTCCTGTGTGTGTTCTCTGGTGTGTTTTAAGAGTAGATGACCATGAAAATGCCTTCCCACACACAGTGCACTTGAAGGGTTTCTCTCCTGTGTGTGTTCTCTGGTGGGTCTCAAGAACTGATGACCATGCAAATGCCTTCCCACACACAGTACATTTGAAGGGTTTCTCTCCTGTTTGAGTTCTCTGTTGCCGTGTTTAGTTTCCAGTCCGGTCCGTGCTGTATGCACGCTGGTTTCATTGTTGACTTGTCGTACGGAGCTGCTGCCTTTGCTCCATGAAACCAATTCTGCATAGGAAGCGTCAGAGGAAGCGTCAGCTGTAGACAGAAAATAAGAATATCAGTTTCGAGGCACAGAGGAATGCATATATACACAGTGACTTACACGTCTATACTTATTACTATATTCATGATGTAGTGAAAACGTTTCCCAAATTCATCACGAGAGGGGAAATGTCATAAATATGCCTGGAAGCCCTCATATCTGCAAAATGAATGTTAACCCAAAACTCCGAGCACACAATTTCGGCTGTCTGACTACAAAGGAATATTTATGAAAGCTAAATTCGGCTGACATAGCAAAGGGTGTTGAAAAAATACTATTTCTGTTGTGCAAAAATGCATTAATTAACGTTCAATTGCAACTCAGGTGTGAATTCAGGCTCATATGTCCTTGAATGCTGGGGATGAACAGTTCCGACTTCAGCTGCATGTGTGTGCTGTATTCACCTCCTGTTTCCATTCTTATAAAGAGTTCCAGCGGAAAACAAAAATAAACTATTGTTTTGATATAACCTCCGTGTTCAATAGAGTTAATAGACTTTACTGCAAACACAAACTTGACACTGTCACACACTGCCATGAGTAAACAGGTGGCGGTGTGACCAGCACCATGCCTGGCCACCTTCATCTGCTCAACATTAATTCTTCCTCACTCCACCAAGTAATGAATCGAGGATCAATCAACATAGCCGAGGCTATCCGTGTCTCTGTCTCTCTCTCCCCGTGGTGAAGGTGTTCCCCTCCACACATTCAGAGTCAACAGCGGCACGCGCTTAGCGTCTTTGACCGATAGATACATTAACACACGTATTGTTGGTTCTTTCAGTAAAGTCACGTAGATAGAAAATAAAAATAACAGATTAAATTCAATAAGATAAAGACCACTTGTGTTGCGATCGAAACGTCGTGGGTTTTTTGCTTTATTTTCAATTTTTTTATTTTTCATTTAATTTATAATCTGTTATTTTCATTTAATTTTCTATCTATGTGACTTTACCGAAAGAACCAAGAATATTAATTCCTGCAGTCACCAAAGTTTTAAGTCAAAACATTCACACACGTTGACAAAGCCTCACCTTGTGTTGTTGTGGGCAGGTCGCTTCTGATAACAAGAGCGGTATAGCAGCTCAAGCGGGCTTGGCCTGCTAACAAAAGAAAATAAAAACTGCGTGAATATTTACAATAAAACAAAGTTACAAAGTGGCGAGCCGGGTGAAGACAAATTAAACTTAAGCGAGATAATTAAAGTGAATGCAATCAGGCGAGGGCAGGAGGCAAGGCCCCGCGTGGCTAGGCCCCGCGCTGTAAAGTTCCAACCTGGACATCGATTCCCATGCTCGCTGCTACTCAACTGACATCCCTACGAGAGAGAGAGGCTCTACCTTGGTAAACAACCACAACCACCACCACAACCACCACCACAACGATGAGAATTTCTCACCTCGGATTTCAGTGCAAGCGCGCACACGGCAGCTTCCTGTTGCCTCGCAACTGCAGGAACTAGTATGACGTCACTTCCCTCCCAAGAGCGGCTGTTACTGTATAAATTATGTTAATGAGGCCGGCCCATATGTCGAGAGATGGGGGCGTGGGCGCTGAACCTGTCGCAATAAACTCGCGACGGCTTTAACGGAAACATTATGTTAATGAGCCACCAGTCACTGGGCGCAGCTGTGCCCAAATAAGGATTGCCACTGGAACGATATCGGCAGTGACCCAAGCGGAGGTGACGTCACGCTCAAGTGCGCGGTGGACGGGGGAGGGCTGAATAACCTGGTGACATGACGTCACTAACGAGGTACACCTCACCCTGGCGTTTCACACCGATGAGGTAATGCAGAGTGGTGACGTCACAGAGTTGGAGTTTAAGTTGATTTAGATTGGGTGTGTGAGCTCAACAACAACGTGGACATTATTGTGTATACACTGTGTGTGTGTACACTGTGTGTGTGTACACTATGTGTATACACTGTGTCACTGTGTCGCTGTGTCACTGTGTGTGTACACTGTGTGTATATACTGTGTGTGTACTCTGTGTGTGTACACTGTGTATATACTGTATGTACACTATGTGTACACTGTGTGTACTATTTGTGTACACTGTGTATACACTGTGTGTTCAATGTGTGTGTACATTGTGTGTACACTGTGTATATACACTGTGTGTACACTGTGTGTATACACTGTGTATACTGTGTGTGTACACTGTTTGTGTACACTGTGTGTACATGTGTGTGTACACTGTGTGTGTACACTGTGTACAGTGTGTACACTGTGTACACTGTTTGTACAGTGTGTGTGTACACTGTGTGTACATTGTGGGTGTACACTGTGTGTACACTGTGTGTGTGTACATTGTGTGTGTACACTGTATGTACACTGTGTGTGTGTACACTGTTTGTGTCCGCATTGAACCGAACCCCCGGCAAGGCCATCTGCTTAATGACGAGAGAAAATTCACGCGAAATGTCCTTTTCAATGAAGTCTTCCAGATGTAAATTGATACAAGCTTTTAATGAAGAAATAAAATCATCTAATGCAAAACACAACACAATTCAAAGATGTTTCATTTTAAAACTTCAAAACGGAGCATGGAGTACTTGCGTGAATGCGTCCTTCGTGTGCAAATGTTGTGACTTTCCTGGCCTGAAGGCCGTAAATGTGTTGGACCCTTATTGGTGCACAGCGTCTCAACAACAGCAGTGGGGTTTGCTTCAACAGATAGGTAACGAACATCCAGACGTGAATCAGCAAGGAGCATTTCTAGTCCCAGTTAGACAAAATCTACGTCAACACGTAAGACAAAACTACAATTCGTGTTGTAGAGAATGTACCTCCTCCTATACGTGTAACTTTCAAGTGGTATGCCTTGTAACTGGTGAATGATCCGAGCGTGCTCCCTATTTCAAAGATAATGAGTTGCTCCAGAGGCAGACGCTTCGTGAAACACGAAAGTACCCTTTGACCTGTATCACAAGAACAACGGGTCTCACCTGAGTCCTCTGTACAGGTTACTTCCAAACACACACACACTTTGTCCTAACATCACTTATTCAATGTGTGACCCTCAGATAAAATGTTAAATGCACAATCAGACAAGTATTCATTATAAATCATTGACGGGCATATTAGCAACATTGAATTACTGCAGCGAAATTGACTGCATCACGTTAAATCGTATTAACAAGAAGTTATTTTACAAATACGCACTGTCTTCTTAACCGTGTATGTACAACGTACTATTGTTGCGTCATTCAAAACGAGTAGGCCGTTGCATGCTGGCGTCTGGGTCAAAATGTATCAAATTCTAAACATTACGCTACAAATAATAGATCACGGCGTTTCGATGGCAACACAAGCAATCGTCATCAGGTGGGACAAGCACAGCAGCAATAAGAGGAAACTGCTGGAGTAGGCGCCTACTACTTCAGCAGTTTCTCTTGCTGTGGTTGTCCCACCTGATGACGATTGCTCGTGTTGTGATCTAAACGCCGTCATCTGTTATGTTTCTACCCACGTGGTGACTTTACCGAAATAACTCAAGAGTGTGGATTCCTGCAGTCACGAAAGCTATGAATCAAGATTACCTACAAACTACACAACTGAAATTACGCATCAATCATCGCCCCCTGACAGGCTCTTGTCCACATGCAGGCTGGTGTAGGACCACCACCTTGTGCCACACAGGTGCAGCTGCTACTTGGGGATGCTCTTCGAGTGCTTCAGACGAGATACAAAACTCCGAGTTGCTGAGGCGGTTAAGCAAGCACCGTGTAACTGCAATTATTATAACATAGTGAATGCTTGGGGGCTTATTGTCTCTCGCTCCTGGTTAGAGATCTACCCAACCCACGGGCCCACAAAGACTGGCCGCTCTTACTCTGCAGGTTGAACCTAGGAACTGAGTGTCCAACTTCACGTTCTTGTCATTAAAGGCCTGTGACAAAGGTGCATCTATTGTAGCGACATCGTCTCTGGCTTACACATCTACCGGGTCTCCACTTGACTTTGTATTGTCTAGGAAGTCCACCCACACCTCCACTTCCACAAACTGCTGGGAGTTGCCTCGCTCTGCCTCAGTCAGAATTCTCCTCCTGCTTTACGATGTGAAGGTCCCATTTTGGAGTTGAATCTTCATCTTCACATTTTACCTTCACTTCTTCGCTCATCACTTCTTCCCTCTTCACCATCACTTCTTCACATTTCACCTTCACCTCTTCATATTTCACCTCGATACCTTTAAAAGTGTCCAAGCTGGGATATTCGTCCGGTTCGTGATTCACGAGGGATGGGTTCATTGCGGCACTTTGACTTTCACAAGCTGATTTCAGACTCCACTCCTTGTGGATCTTCTGATGCTTCTGTGTTCTCTGGTGTACTTGAAGATTTGATGAACGTGCAAATGCCTTCCCACACACACTGCACTTGAAGGGTTTCTCTTCTGTATGTGTTCTGGTGTTTTAAAAGCAGATGAATCTGAAACTGTCTTCCCACACACACTGCACTTGAAGGGTTTCTCTTCTGTTTGTGTTCTCTGGTGTTTTTTAAGAGCAGATGACCGTGAAAATGCCTTCCCACAAACACTGCACTTGAAGGGTTTCTCTCCCGTGTGTGTTCTCTGGTGTAATACGAGATTATATGACTGTGTAAACGCCATCCCGCACATCGTGCACCTGAAGGGTTTCTCTCCCGTGTGTGTTCTCTGGTGTTTTACAAGATCAGATGACTGTGCAAATGCCTTCACGCACACACTGCACTTGAAGGGTTTCTCTCCTGTGTGTGTTCTCTGGTGTTTTTTAAGAGCAAATGACCGTGTAACCGCCATCCCGCACACACTGCACTTGAAGGGTTTCTCTCCCGTGTGTATTCTCTGGTGTTTTCTAAGAGTAGATAAATCTGAAAATGCCTTCCCACAAACACTGCACTTGAAGGGTTTCTTTCCCGTGTGTGTTCTCTGGTGGTTCTTAAAAACTGATGGCCATGCAAATGCCTTGTTACACACAGTACATTTGAAGGGTTTCTCTCCTGTGCGAGTTCTCTGGTGCCGTGTCAAATTTCCAGTCCGGTCCGTGCTGTATGCACGCTGGTCGCATTGTTGACTTGTCGTACCGAGCTGCGCTGAGTGCCTTTGCTCCATCAGACCAATTCTGCAGAAGAAGCGTCAGCTGCAGACAGAAAAAAAGAATATCCACACCATCTACACGTCAGGCACAGAGGAATGCACACGTGACTTACACGTCTATACTTATTAATATATTCATGATGTAGTGAAAAAGTTTCCCAAATTCATCAGATTTGATGAATCTGCAAACGCCTTCACGCACAGAGTGCACCTGAAGGGTTTCTCTCCACGGGCTGCTATGGCACACAATGAGAGGGCAAATGTCATTAATATGCTTGGAAGTCCTCATATCTGCAAAATGAATGTTTACCCAAAACTCCGAGCACACAATTTCGGCTGTCTGACTACAAAGGAATATTTATGAAAGCTAAATTCGGCTGACATAGCAAAGGGTGTTGAAAAAAATACTATTTCTGTTGTGCAGAAATGCATTAATTAACGTTCAATTGCAACTCAGGTGTGAATTCAGGCTCATATGTCCTTGAATGCTGGGGATGAACAGTTCCGACTTCAGCTGCATGTGTGTGCTGTATTCACCTCCTGTTTCCATTCTTATAAAGAGTTCCAGCGGAAAACAAAAATAAACTATTGTTTTGATATAACCTCCGTGTTCAATAGAGTTAATAGACTTTACTGCAAACACAAACTTGACACTGTCACACACTGCCATGAGTAAACAGGTGGCGGTGTGACCAGCACCATGCCTGGCCACCTTCATCTGCTCAACATTAATTCTTCCTCACTCCACCAAGTAATGAATCGAGGATCAATCAACATAGCCGAGGCTATCCGTGTGTCTGTCTCTCTCTCCCCGTGGTGAAGGTGTTCCCCTCCACACATTCAGAGTCAACAGCGGCACGCGCTTAGCGTCTTTGACCGATAGATACATTAACACACGTATTGTTGGTTCTTTCAGTAAAGTCACGTAGATAGAAAATAAAAATAACAGATTAAATTCAATAAGATAAAGACCACTTGTGTTGCGATCGAAACGTCGTGGGTTTTTTGCTTTATTTTCAATTTTTTTATTTTTCATTTAATTTATAATCTGTTATTTTCATTTAATTTTCTATCTATGTGACTTTACCGAAAGAACCAAGAATATTAATTCCTGCAGTCACCAAAGTTTTAAGTCGAAACATTCACACACGTTGACAAAGCCTCACCTGGTGTTGTTGTGGGCAGGTCGCTTCTGATAACAAGAGCGCTATAGCAGCTCAAGCAGGCTTGGCCTGCAAACAAAAGAAAATAAAAACTGGGTGAAATTTTACAATAAAACAAAGTTACAAAGTGGCGAGCCGGGTGAAGACAAATTAAACTTAAGCGAGATCATTAAAGTGAATGCAATCAGGCGAGGGCAGGAGGCAAGGCCCCGCGCGGCTAGGCCCCGCGTTGTAAAGTTCCAACCTGGACATCGATTCCCATGCTCGCTGCTACTCAACTGACATCCCTACGAGAGAGAGCGAGGCTCTACCTTGGTAAACAACAACAACAACCACCACAACCACAACGATGAGAATTTCTCACCTCGGATTTCAGTGCAAGCGTGCACGCGGCAGCTTCCTGTTACCTCGCGACAGCAGGAAGTGGTATGACGTCACTTCCCTCCCACGAGCGGCTCTGTAACTGAATAAATTATGTTAATGAGACGGCCCATACGTCAAGGGATGGGGGCGTCGGCGCTGAACTCGTCGAAACTCGCGACGGCTTTAACGGAAACATTATGTTAATGAGCCACCAGTCACTGGGCGTAGCTGTGGCCAAATAAGGATTGCCACTGGACCGATATCGGCAGTGACCAATGCTGAGGTGACGTCACGCTCAAGAGCGCGGTGGACGGGGGAGGGGTGAATACCTTGGTGACATGACGTCACTAGCGAGGTACACCTCACCCTGGCGTTTCACGCCGATGAGGTAATGCAGAGTGGTGACGTCCCAGAGTTGGAGTTTAAGTTGATTTAGATTAATTTTCCATTGCTCCCTCCCTTGGGTGTGTGAGCTCAGCAATAACGTGGACATTATTGTGTATACACTGTGTGTGTGTACACTGTGTGTGTACACTGTATGTACACACTGTGTGTGTGTACACTGTGTGTGTGTACACTGTGTGTATACTGTGTGTGTGTACACTGTTTGTGTCCACATTGAACCGAACCCCCTGCAAGGCCATCTACTTAACGTTGAGAGAAAATTCACACGAAATGTCCTTTGCAATGAAGTCTTCCAGATGTAAATTGATACAAGCTTTTAATGAAGAAATAAACTCATCTAATTCAAAACACAACACAATTGAAAGATGTTTCATTTTAAAACTTCAAAACGGAGCATGGGGTACTTGCGTGAATGCGTCCTTCGTGTGCAAATGTTGTGACTTTCCTGGCCTGAAGGCCGTCAATGTGTTGGACCCTTAAATGGTGCACAGCGTCTCAACAACAGCAGTGGGGTTTGCTTCAACCGATAGGTACGAACATCCAGACGTGAATCAGCAAGGTGCATTTCTAGTCCCAGTTAGACAAAATCTACGTCAACACGTAAGACAAAACTACAATTCGTGTTGTAGAGAATGTACCTCCTCCTATACGTGTAACCTTTAAGTGGTATACCTTGTAACTGATGAATGATCCGAGCGTACTACCTATTTCAAAGACAATGAGCTGCTCCAGATGCTTCGTGGAACACAAAAACACCGTTTGACCTGTATCACAAGAACAACGGGTCTCACCTGAGAACTCTGTACAGGTTACTTTCAAACACACACACACTTTGTCCTAACATCACTTGTTCAATGTTTGACCCTTATAGATCAAATGTTACAAGTATGCACAAAACCAGACAAGTATTCATTCTAAATTATTGACAGGCATATTAACAAAATTGGATTACTGCAGGGAAATATACTGCATCATGTTACATCGTATTAACAAGAAGCTTTTAAAAAAAGTGGCACAGTCTGCCTCACAGTTTATGTAAAACATACTATTGTGTCATTCAAACGAGTAGGCCATTGCATGCTGGCGTCTGAGTGAAAATGTAGCAAATTCTAAACATTACCTACAAACTACACAACTGAGATGACACATCATCGCCCCCTACTGACAGGCTCTTTTTTTCGATTTAAATCTTTCGTGACTGCAAGGATTCATCTTCTTTGGTTCTTTCGGTAAAGTCACGTAGAATCTTAGCAGCGTTCATTGTAGCTCTGTCGTCCCGACAGGTTTGTTCCTTTCACCTGAAGGCCACTTGTGTTGTGGCCGAAACGTCGTGAGATTTTTTTGTGTTATTTTATTGTTTTATTTTATTATTTTATTCTCATTCTACGTGACTTTACCGAAAGAACCAAAGAAGATGACAGGCTCTTGTCCACATGCAGGCCGGTGCAGGGCCACCACCTTGTACCACACAGGGGCAGCTGCTACTTGGGGATGCTCTTCGAGCGTTTGAGATGAGATACAAAATGCCGAGTTGCTGAGGCGATTCGGCAAGCACCGTGTAAAAGCAATTATTATTACATAGTGAATGCTTGGGAGCGTATTGGCTCTTGCTCCTGGTTAGAGATCTACCCAACCCACGGGCCCACAAAGACTGGCCGCTCTTACTCTGCAGGATGAACCTAGAAACTGATGTTCAACTTCACGTTCTTGTCATTAAAGGCCTGTGACAAAGGTGTATCTATCGTAGCGACATCGTCTCTGGCTTACACATCTACCGGGTCTCCACTTGACTTTGTATTGTCTAGGAGCAAGTCCACCCACACCTCCACTTCCACAAACTGCTGGGAGTTGCCTCACTCTACCTCAGTCAGAATTCTCCTCCTGCTTTACGATGTGAAGCTCCCATTTTGGAGTTGAATCTTCATCTTCACATTTCACCTTCACTTCTTCGCTCATCACTTCTTCACATTTCACCATCACCTCTTCATATTCCACCTCGATACCTTTAAAAGTGTCCAAGCTGGGATTTTCGTCCGGTTCTTGTTTCATGAGGGATGGGCTTATTGCGGCACTTTGACTTTCACAAGCTGATTTCAGACTCTGACTCCGCTCCTTGTGATGCTTTTGTGTTCTCTGGTGTCTTCGAAGATTTGATGAATCTGCAAACGGCTTCCCGCACAGAGCACACTTGAAGGGTTTCTCTCCTGTGTGTGTTCTCTGGTGTTTTACAAGATCAGATGACTGTGCAAATGCCTTCCCACAAACACTGCACTTGAAGGGTTTCTCTCCCGTGTGTGTTCTTTGGTGTACTTTAAGATTTGGTGAAACTGTAAACACCTTCCCGCACAGAGTGCACCTGAAGGGTTTCTCTCCCGTGTGTGTTCTCTGGTGTATTACAAGATTATATGAATCTGAAAGCGCCTTGCCGCACAGAGTACACTTGAAGGGTTTCTCTCCCGTGTGTGTTCTCTGGTGTTTTACAAGAGCAGATGACTGTGCAAATGCCTTCACGCACACACTGCACTTGAAGGGTTTCTCTCCCGTGTGTGTTCTCTGGTGTACTTTAAGATGTGGTGACTGTGCAAACGCAATCCCGCACACAGTGCACTTGAAGGGTTTCTCTCCCGTGTGTGTTCTCTGGTGTATTACAAGATAACATGAATCTGAAAACGCCTTGCCGCACAGAGTACACTTGAAGGGTTTCTCTCCTGTGTGTGTACTCTGGTGTTTTTTAAGAGCAGATGACCATGAAAATGCCTTCCCACAAACACTGCACTTGAAGGGTTTCTCTCCCGTGTGTGTTCTCTGGTGTTTTACAAGATTACATGAATCTGAAAATGTCTTCCCACACACACTGCACTTGAAGGCTTTCTCTCCCGTGTGTGTTCTCTGGTGTACTTTAAGATTTGATGAATGTGCAAACGCCTTCCCGCACAGAGTGCACCTGAAGGGTTTCTCTCCCGTGTGTGTTCTCTGGTGTGTTACAAGATTATATGAATCTGAAAACGCCTTCCCGCACAGAGTACACTTGAAGGGTTTCTCTCCTGTGTGAGTTCTCTGGTGCCGTGTCACATTTCCAGTCCGGTCCGTGCTGTATGCACGCTGGTCGCATTGTTGACTTGTCGTACCGAGCTGCGCTGTGTGCCTTTGCTCCATCAGACCAATTCTGCAGAGGAAGCGTCAGCTGCAGAGAGAAAAAAATAATATCCACACCATCTACACGTCAGGCACAGAGGAATGCACACGTGACTTACACATCTATACTTATTAATATATTCATGATGTGGTGAAAAAGTTTCCCAAATTCATCAGATTTGATGAACGTGCAAACGCCTTCACGTACAGAGTGCACCTGAAGGGTTTTTCTCCACGGGCTGCTATGGCACACAGTGAGAGGGAAAATGTCATTAATATGCCTGGAAGCCTTCATATCATCAAGATGAATGTTAACTCAAAACTCTAAGCACACAAATTCGGCTGTTTGACTACAAAATGAATATTTATGAAAGCTAAATTCAGCTGACATAGCAAAGGGTGTTGAAAACAATACTATTTGTGTTATGCAGAAATGCATAAATTAACGATCAATCGCAACTTAGAGGTGTGAATCCAGGCTCGGATGTCCTTGAATGCTGGGATGAACAGATCCGACTTCAGCTGAATGTGTGTGGTGTGTTCACCTCCTGTTTCCATTCTTATAAAGAGTTCCAGAGGAAAACAAAAATAAACTATTTTTTTTTATACAACCTCCGTGTTCAACAGAGTTAATAGACTTTACTGCAAACACAAACTTGACACTGTCACACACTGCCATGAGTAAACAGGTGGTGGTGTGACCAGAACCATGCCTGGCCACCTTCATCTGCTCAGCATTAATTCTTCCTCACTTCACCAAGTAATGAATCGAGGATCAATCAACATAGCCGAGGCTATCTGTGTCTCTGTCTCTCTCCCCGTGGTGAAGGTGTTCCCCTCCACACATTCAGAGTCAACAGCGGCACGCGCTTAGCGTCTTTGACCGATAGATACATTGACACACGTATTGTTGGTTCTTTCAGTAAAGTCACGTAGATAGAAAATAAAAATAACAGATTAAATTTAATAAGATAAAGACCACTTGTGTTGCGATCGAAACGTCGTGGGTTTTTTGCTTCATTTTCAATTTTTTTATTTTTCATTTAATTTATTATCTGTTATTTTAATTTTATTTTCTATCTACGTGACTTTACCGAATGAACCAAGAATATTAATTCCTACAGTCACCAAAGTTTTAAGTCAAAACATTCACACACGTTGACAAAGCCTCACCTTGTGTTGTTGTGGGCAGGTCGCTTCTGATAACAAGAGCGGTATAGCAGCTCAAGCGGGCTTGGCCTGGTGAAAAAAATAAAAACAGCGTGAATATTTACAATAAAACAAAGTTACAAAGTAGCGAGCCGAGTGAAGACAAATTAAACTTAAGCGAGATAATTAAAGTGAATGCAATCAGGCGAGGGCAGGAGGCAAGGCCCAGCGTGGCTAGGCCCCGCGTTGTAAAGTTCCAACCTGGACATCGATTCCCATGCTCGCTGCTACTCAACTGACATCCCTACGAGAGAGAGCGAGGCTCTACCTTGGTAAACAACAACAACAAACTCCACCACAACGATGAGAATTTCTCACCTCGGATTTCAGTGCAGGCGCGCACACGGCAGCTTCCTGTTGCCTCGCGACAGCAGGAAGTAGAATGACATCACTTCCCTCCCACAAGCGGCTCTGTAACTGAAGAAATTATGTTAATGAGGCCTGCCCATATGTCGAGGGATGGGGGCGTGGGCACTGAACCCGTCGCAATAAACTCGCGACGGCTTTAACGGATACATTATGTTAATGAGCCACCAGTCACTGGGCGTAGCTGTGCCCAAATTAGGATTGCCACTGGAACGATATCTGCAGTGACCCAAGCGGTGACGTCACGCTCAAGAGCGCGGTGGATGGGGGAGGAAAGAATACCTTGGTGACATGACATCACTAGCGAGGTACACCTCCCCCTTGCGTTTCACGCCGATGAGGTAATGCAGAGTGGTGACGTCACAGAGTTGGAGTTTAAGTTGATTTACATTAATTTTACATTGCTCCCTCCCTTGGGTGTGTGAGCTCAGCAACAACATTGTGGACATTATTGTGTGTACACTGTGTGTGTACACTGTGTGTGTGTGTATACTGTGTGTGTACATTGTGTGGGTGTACATTGTGTGTGTACACTGTGTGTGTACACTGTGTGTCAACACTGTGTACACTGTGTGTGTACACAGTGTACACTGTGTGTACAGTGTGTGTACACTGTGTGTGTACATTGTATGTGTAAACTGTGTGTGTACACTGTGTGTGTACACTCTGTGTGTGTACATTGTGTGTATGTACACGGTGGGGAGCAATAGTGTAGCGGTTAGCGCACTGTTCTATGAACCTGGCGACCCGGGTTCGATTCCCGCTCACGGCCAACACTAGTGACGATTATCTGAACCGGTCCCGGGCCTCCCCTAGGTCGACTCAGCCTCAAATGAGTACCTGGTGCGGTGTGTAGACATTGCCACTAGGGAGACAAAGGCGGTCGGGCGTGGTGCTGGCCACCCACCCCCTCGTGTACCGTTCCGGCCTTCATAGGTGCTCGCTAACAGCACTTGCTCCTACAGTCTGTAGGCTATACGGGGGATCTTTGTCTTTTTTTTGTGTGTATACACTGTGTGTACAGTGTGGGAACACTGTATGTACAGTGTGTGTACACTGTGTGTGTGTACACTGTGTGTGTGTGTACACTGTGTGTGTGTACACTGTGTGTGTGTACACTGTTTGTGTCCGCATTGAACCGAACCCCCGGCAAGGCCATCTACTTAACGTTGAGAGAAAATTCACACGAAATGTCCTTTTCAATGAAGTCTTCCAGATGTAAATTGATACAAGCTTTTAATGAAGAAATAAAATCATCTCATTCAAAACACAACACAAGTCAAAGATGTTTCATTTTAAAACTTCAAAACGGAGCATGGGGTACTTGCGTGAATGCGTCCTTCGTGTGCAAATGTTGTGACTTTCCTGGCCTGAAGGCCGTCAATGTGTTGGACCCTTTTTGGTGCACAGCGTCTCAACAACAGCAGTGGGGTTTGCTTCAACCGATAGGTAGGAACATCCAGACGTGAATCAGCAAGGTGCATTTCTAGTCCCAGTTAGACAAAATCTACGTCAACACGTCAGACAAAACTACAATTCGTGTTGTAGAGAATGTACCTCCTCCTATACGTGTAACTTTCAAGTGGTATGCCTTGCAACTGATGAATGATCCGAGCGTGCTCCCTATTTCAAAGACGATGAGTTGCTCCAGAGGCAGACGCTTCGTGAAACACAAAAGTACCCTTTGACCCGTATCACAAGAACAACGTGTCTCACCCGAGTTCTCTGTACAGGTTACTTCCAAAACACACACACACACTTTGTCCTAACATCACTTATTCAATGTGTGACCCTCAGATAAAATGTTACATGTACGCGCACAATCAGACAAGTATTCATTCTAAATCATTGACGGGGATATTAACATTGAATTAATGCAGCTAAATTGACTGCATCACGTTACATCGTATTAACAAGAAGTAATTTTACAAATACGCACCGTCTGCTTAACAATGTATGTACACCGTACTGTTGCGTCATTCAAAACGAGTAGGCCGTTGCATGCTGGCGTCTGGGTCAAAATGTAGCAAATTCTAAACATTACGCTACAAATAATAGATCACGGCATTTAGATCGCAACACAAGCAATCGTCATCACGTGGGACAAGCACAGCAGCAATAAGCAGAAACTGCTGGAGTAGGCGCCTACTACTTCAGCAGTTTCTCTTGCTGTGGTTGTCCCACCGGATGACGATTGCTTGTGTTGTGATCTAAACGCCGTGATCTGTTATGTTTCTACCCACGTGGTGACTTTACCGAAATAACTCAAGAGTGTGGATTCCTGCAGTCACGACAGCTTCGAATCAAGATTACCTACAAACAACACAACTGAGATGACGCATCAATCATCGCCCCCTACTGACAGGCTCTTGTCCACATGCAGGCCGGTGCAGGGCCACCACCTTGTGCCACACAGGGGCAGCTGCTACTTGGGGATGCTCTTCGAGTGTTTCAGACGAGGTACGACACAAAACTTTGAGTTGCTGAGGCGATAAAGCAAGCACCGTGTAAATGCAATTGTTATAACATAGTGAATGCTTGGGAGCTTATTGTCTCTCGCTCCTGGTTACAGATCTACCCAACCCATGGGCCCACAAAGTGTTCAACTTCACGTTCTTGTCATTAAAGTCCTGTGACAAAGGTGCATCTATTGGAGCGACATCGTCTCTGGCTTACACATCTACCGGGTCTCCACTTGATTTTGTACTGTCTCGGAGGAAGTCCACCCACACCTCCACTTCCACAAACTGCTGGGAATTGCCTCTCTCTGCCTCAGTCAGAATTCTCCTCCTGCATCACGTTGCCTTCATCAATGTAAAGGTCCCATTCTGGAGATGAATCTTCATCTTCACATTTCACCTTCACTTCTTCGCTCTTCACTTCTTCACATTTCACCTTCACTTCTTCCCTCTTCACCATCACTTCTTCCCTCTTCACCATCACCTCTTCATATTTCACCTCGATACCTTTAAAAGTGTCCAAGCTGGGATTTTCTTCTGGTTCATGTTTCATGAGGGATGGGCTCATTGCGGCACTTTGACTTTCACAAGCTGATTTCAGACTCCACTCCTTGTGGATCTTCTGATGCTTCTGTGTTCTCTGGTGTACTTGAAGATTTGATGAATTTGCAAACATCTGCCTGCACAGAGTGCACTTGAAGGGTTTCTCTCCCGTGTGTGTTCTCTGGTGTGTTACAAGAGCAGATGACTGTGAAAATGCCTTCACACACACAGTGCACTTGAAGGGTTTCTCTCCTGTGTGTGTTCTCTGGTGTATTTTAAGAACTGATGGCCATGCAAATGCCTTGTTACACACACTGCACTTGAAGTGTTTCTCTCCCGTGCGAGTTCTCTGGTGCTGTGTCAAATTTCCAGTCCGATCCGTGCTGTATGCACGCTGGTCGCATTGTTGACTTGTCATACCGAGCTGTGCTGACTGCCTTTGCTCAATCAGACCAGCGTCAGCTGCAGACTGAAAAAAATAATATCCACACCATCTACATGTCAGTATCGATGCACAGAGAAATGCATATATAGTAACATGTGACTTACACGTCTATACTTATTCATATATTCATGATGTAGTGAAAAGGTGTCCCAAATGCATCACACGGCTGTCATGGCACACAATGAGAGTGAAAATGTCATTAATATGCCTGGAAGCCCTCGTATCTTCAAGATGAATGTTCACCCAAAACTCTAAGTACACAATTTCGGCTGTCTGGCTACAAAAGGAATATTTAAAAGAGCTAAATTCAGCTGACATAGCAAAGGGTGTTGAAAACAATACTATTAATGTTATGCATAAATGCATGAATTAATGTTCAATCGCAACTTAGAGGTGTGAATCCAGGCTCAGATGTCCTTAAATGCTGGGAACAAACAGTTCCGACTTCAGCTGAATGTGTGTGCTGTGTTCACATCCTGTTTCCATTCTTATAAAGAGTTCCAGAGGAAAACAAAAATAAACTATTGTTTTGATATAACCTCCGTGTTCAATAGAGTTAATAGACTTTACTGCAAATACAGATGGAAAATAACAATAACAGATAATACAATTAAACTAAAAATAAAGACCACTTGTGTTGTGATCGAAACGTGTTTTTTTGCTTTATTTACAATTCTTAATTATTTTTATGTTATTTTAATTTTATTTTCTATCTACGTGACTTTACCGAAAGAACCAAGAATATTAATTCCTGCAGTCACCAAAGTTTTAAGTCAAAACATTCACACACGTTGACAAAGCCTCACCTTGTGTTGTTGTGGGCAGGTCGCTTCTGATAACAAGAGCGGTATAGCAGCTCAAGCGGGCTTGGCCTGGTGAAAAAAGAAAATAAAAACTGCGTGAATATTTACAATAAAACAAAGTTACAAAGTGGCGAGCCGGGTGAAGACAAATTAAACTTAAGCGAGATAATTAAAGTAAACGCAATCAGGCGAGGGCAGGAGGCAAGGCCCAGCGTGGCTAGGCCCCGCGTTGTAAAGTTCCAACCTGGACATCGATTCCCATGCTCGCTGCTACTCAACTGACATCCCTACGAGAGAGAGAGAGAGGCTCTACCTTGGTAAACAACAACAACCACCACCACAACAACAACCACCACCACAACGACCACCACCACCACAACGATGAGAATTTCTCACCTCGGATTTCAGTGCAAGCGCACACACGGCAGCTTCCTGTTACCTAGCGACAGCAGGAAGTAGTATGACGTCACTTCCCTCCCACGAGCGGCTCTCTAACTGAATAAATTATATTTTGATTTAAAGCTTTCGTGACTGCAGTAATTCATATTCTTAGTTTTTTCGGTAAAGTCACGTTGAAGAGAAACAACAAAATAACAAAATATATATAAAACAATAAAAAATTCTCACGACGTTTCGACCATAACTCAAACGGTCATCATCAGGTGTGTCGGTTTGCATAAATTTATTTTGAAAACGGCATATTTATTTATATATATAAAAATAACGTTTGCGTCACGCGCAACGATGGCAGTTTGCCAGGACTAGTCCATCTATTTTTTTGAAAAGAGGAGGGGGGAGACGAAATTTGTTTTTATGTATGCTGTCTGAAAGGCACTGTAAGCGTGAACAATCAATCAAGAACTGAAATGATTTATCAAATCTTTCCAATGATTGCTAAGATAGAATCCATCTTCTCGGTTGAAATTGTCTCTGTGTTTGTATATGTGGATAGCCTCATGAACGAATCTCTCATGGAAGCCAGATGGCTTACAAAGAACCTCCGTCTTGGAAAAGTCAATGGCATGTGAGCCTACTGAATTAGAACAATGATCTGCTACGGCCGAGGTGTTGGTCCTACCGTGTTTAAGGTCTGCTTTATGTTCACGAATGCGGTCCGAGATATGGCGTTTGGTTTCTCCAATGTAACTACTACCACAGAGGCAACTTAGTTTGTAGACACCAGGGTATTGTATGTCCGGAATCACATCTTTTACAGACGGAACCAGATCACGGATTTTATGTAATGTGTTGAAACGGACCTGGATCTTGTGTTTATTCAGGATTTTGGAGATCTTTTTTGTGATCCCAGCAATGTAGGGTAAAGTGATGGTTTTGAAAGGCTCCTCAAGAGGGTTCTTCTTCATGGTTTGAGTGATAGCTTTGCGGATTGTATAGTCGGAGTAACCATTAGCCCTAAGAGCTTGGTGTACGTGCTTGAGTTCACTGCTTATGTGTTCCTGGTCGGATATGCATTGGGCTCTATGATACAGAGTCTTGATGAGAGAATTCTTCTGTGATGGATGGTGGTGGGAATCCGGTTTCAGATAAGCATCCGTATGGGTAGCTTTCCTGTAGACAGAGTGGCTCATTGAACCATCAGGTCTCTTTTTAATTAGGACATCCAAAAAAGGTATCTTGCCATCTATTTCGACTTCCATGGTAAATCTGATGGCTGGGTGTATGGAATTGATGTGGTCGAAGAATTTGTCTAGAGCAGGCCGGCCATGTGGCCAGATGACAAAAGTGTCATCCACGTACCTCTTCCATAAGGTTGGGCGCAGAGTGGCAGTCTGGATGGCGTCAGTCTCAAATTTCTCCATGAAAATGTTAGCTATAACTGGAGAAAGGGGGGAGCCCATTGGGGTGCCCTCAGTTTGTTTGTAGAAAGTTCCATTCCAAGTGAAGTATGTATTGGTTAAACAGTGTCTCACCAGGGGGGGTACCTCAGTGTTTAGTCCTTGATGAACCAAGTCTTCAATGATTGCAATGGTGTCAGGTACAGGAACCTTGGTGAATAAGGAAACTACATCAAAACTGACAAGCAGGTCGTCTGGGGACAGGGAAATACCCTTGATTGTTGATACCAGGTGAGTAGAATTTTGTACCGCAGAGGTGGTCTTTCCAGTGAAAGGACGCAGGATTTCAGACAAAAAACGAGCTAGTTTGTAGGTGGGGGAGCTGATAGTAGAGACTATGGGACGAAGAGGTGTATCAACTTTATGTATTTTTGGTAAGCCGTATAATCTTGGTGGCCTGGCAGCAGAAGGTTTCAACGAAAACTGTTTAGATTGATCAATTAATGCGGTTGAATCAGAAATTATTTTGTTGGTTTGTGTGACGAGGCTGTTGGTGGGATCTCTTTTTATTTTTGTATAACTACCATCGTCGAGTAATTCTTTAATTTTGTTGTTGTATTCTATTTTATCCATGATAACAGTAGCATTGCCTTTGTCAGCTGAGAGAACTACAATATCATTCCTCTTTTTTAATTTATATAATTCAAAACGCTCATCTTTGCTGAGGTTGCTAGCTGGCATCTTAGCGTTTTTGAGGGTTGCAGCGATTTCAGATCTTGCTACGTCTGCAGCGATGTGACCCAGGCCCCTGAGAGCAACGTCTACTTGGGCAATTATATCATTAACTGGTATGTGTTTAGGTGTGACTGCAAAGTTTAGACCTTTAGCTAAAACGGATTTCAGACCATCGGAAATAGAACTGTTACTGCGATTAATTACGACTTTATTAACGTCTAACTTTTTGGTGTGTGGGTCCGGTCTTTTGTTTAAGAGGAGGTTAAATTTGGAAATCAGGTTTTTCTTACATTTGGTCGACATAGTAGCAGCTGAAGAGGCAGTCATATTGTCTACATGTTCCCAATCCGATGTGGACATTATTGCCGTCAATGATAAGTGTGATTTGTAGAGTGTCTTGTCTAACTGATCTAGTTCTGTGCGTATAAGTCTGATTTTTTCTGAGATAAGAGCTAAGCTAGTTTTGAAAAGAATTCGTTTCGCATTAGAAGAAGTTACAGTAGCAGAGGTGAGTGTAAATGCGATTGGTATTACCCCAGAGTCGCGGCATCTCTTCAGGAAGGTGAGAGACTCGATCAGCTGAGCTTTCTTATCCCGGAGTTTGTTGAAAGATCTTAAAGTTATGTGAAAACCCTCCCCGTAGAGGCGATTAAATTTTGATTTAAAGCTTTCGTGACTGCAGTAATTCATATTCTTAGTTTTTTCGGTAAAGTCACGTTGAAGAGAAACAACAAAATAACAAAATATATATAAAACAATAAAAAATTCTCACGACGTTTCGACCATAACTCAAACGGTCATCATCAGGTGTGTCGGTTTGCATAAATTTATTTTGAAAACGGCATATTTATTTATATATATAAAAATAACGTTTGCGTCACGCGCAACGATGGCAGTTTGCCAGGACTAGTCCATCTATTTTTTGAAAAGAGGAGGGGGGAGACGAAATTTGTTTTTATGTATGCTGTCTGAAAGGCACTGTAAGCGTGAACAATCAATCAAGAACTGAAATGATTTATCAAATCTTTCCAATGATTGCTAAGATAGAATCCATCTTCTCGGTTGAAATTGTCTCTGTGTTTGTATATGTGGATAGCCTCATGAACGAATCTCTCATGGAAGCCAGATGGCTTACAAAGAACCTCCGTCTTGGAAAAGTCAATGGCATGTGAGCCTACTGAATTAGAACAATGATCTGCTACGGCCGAGGTGTTGGTCCTACCGTGTTTAAGGTCTGCTTTATGTTCACGAATGCGGTCCGAGATATGGCGTTTGGTTTCTCCAATGTAACTACTACCACAGAGGCAACTTAGTTTGTAGACACCAGGGTATTGTATGTCCGGAATCACATCTTTTACAGACGGAACCAGATCACGGATTTTATGTAATGTGTTGAAACGGACCTGGATCTTGTGTTTATTCAGGATTTTGGAGATCTTTTTTTTGTGATCCCAGCAATGTAGGGTAAAGTGATGGTTTTGAAAGGCTCCTCAAGAGGGTTCTTCTTCATGGTTTGAGTGATAGCTTTGCGGATTGTATAGTCGGAGTAACCATTAGCCCTAAGAGCTTGGTGTACGTGCTTGAGTTCACTGCTTATGTGTTCCTGGTCGGATATGCATTGGGCTCTATGATACAGAGTCTTGATGAGAGAATTCTTCTGTGATGGATGGTGGTGGGAATCCGGTTTCAGATAAGCATCCGTATGGGTAGCTTTCCTGTAGACAGAGTGGCTCATTGAACCATCAGGTCTCTTTTTAATTAGGACATCCAAAAAAGGTATCTTGCCATCTATTTCGACTTCCATGGTAAATCTGATGGCTGGGTGTATGGAATTGATGTGGTCGAAGAATTTGTCTAGAGCAGGCCGGCCATGTGGCCAGATGACAAAAGTGTCATCCACGTACCTCTTCCATAAGGTTGGGCGCAGAGTGGCAGTCTGGATGGCGTCAGTCTCAAATTTCTCCATGAAAATGTTAGCTATAACTGGAGAAAGGGGGGAGCCCATTGGGGTGCCCTCAGTTTGTTTGTAGAAAGTTCCATTCCAAGTGAAGTATGTATTGGTTAAACAGTGTCTCACCAGGGGGGGTACCTCAGTGTTTAGTCCTTGATGAACCAAGTCTTCAATGATTGCAATGGTGTCAGGTACAGGAACCTTGGTGAATAAGGAAACTACATCAAAACTGACAAGCAGGTCGTCTGGGGACAGGGAAATACCCTTGATTGTTGATACCAGGTGAGTAGAATTTTGTACCGCAGAGGTGGTCTTTCCAGTGAAAGGACGCAGGATTTCAGACAAAAAACGAGCTAGTTTGTAGGTGGGGGAGCTGATAGTAGAGACTATGGGACGAAGAGGTGTATCAACTTTATGTATTTTTGGTAAGCCGTATAATCTTGGTGGCCTGGCAGCAGAAGGTTTCAACGAAAACTGTTTAGATTGATCAATTAATGCGGTTGAATCAGAAATTATTTTGTTGGTTTGTGTGACGAGGCTGTTGGTGGGATCTCTTTTTATTTTTGTATAACTACCATCGTCGAGTAATTCTTTAATTTTGTTGTTGTATTCTATTTTATCCATGATAACAGTAGCATTGCCTTTGTCAGCTGAGAGAACTACAATATCATTCCTCTTTTTTAATTTATATAATTCAAAACGCTCATCTTTGCTGAGGTTGCTAGCTGGCATCTTAGCGTTTTTGAGGGTTGCAGCGATTTCAGATCTTGCTACGTCTGCAGCGATGTGACCCAGGCCCCTGAGAGCAACGTCTACTTGGGCAATTATATCATTAACTGGTATGTGTTTAGGTGTGACTGCAAAGTTTAGACCTTTAGCTAAAACGGATTTCAGACCATCGGAAATAGAACTGTTACTGCGATTAATTACGACTTTATTAACGTCTAACTTTTTGGTGTGTGGGTCCGGTCTTTTGTTTAAGAGGAGGTTAAATTTGGAAATCAGGTTTTTCTTACATTTGGTCGACATAGTAGCAGCTGAAGAGGCAGTCATATTGTCTACATGTTCCCAATCCGATGTGGACATTATTGCCGTCAATGATAAGTGTGATTTGTAGAGTGTCTTGTCTAACTGATCTAGTTCTGTGCGTATAAGTCTGATTTTTTCTGAGATAAGAGCTAAGCTAGTTTTGAAAAGAATTCGTTTCGCATTAGAAGAAGTTACAGTAGCAGAGGTGAGTGTAAATGCGATTGGTATTACCCCAGAGTCGCGGCATCTCTTCAGGAAGGTGAGAGACTCGATCAGCTGAGCTTTCTTATCCCGGAGTTTGTTGAAAGATCTTAAAGTTATGTGAAAACCCTCCCCGTAGAGGCGATTAAATTTTGATTTAAAGCTTTCGTGACTGCAGTAATTCATATTCTTAGTTTTTTCGGTAAAGTCACGTTGAAGAGAAACAACAAAATAACAAAATATATATAAAACAATAAAAAATTCTCACGACGTTTCGACCATAACTCAAACGGTCATCATCAGGTGTGTCGGTTTGCATAAATTTATTTTGAAAACGGCATATTTATTTATATATATAAAAATAACGTTTGCGTCACGCGCAACGATGGCAGTTTGCCAGGACTAGTCCATCTATTTTTTTCCAAGACGGAGGTTCTTTGTAAGCCATCTGGCTTCCATGAGAGATTCGTTCATGAGGCTATCCACATATACAAACACAGAGACAATTTCAACCGAGAAGATGGATTCTATCTTAGCAATCATTGGAAAGATTTGATAAATCATTTCAGTTCTTGATTGATTGTTCACGCTTACAGTGCCTTTCAGACAGCATACATAAAAACAAATTTCGTCTCCCCCCTCCTCTTTTCAAAAAATAGATGGACTAGTCCTGGCAAACTGCCATCGTTGCGCGTGACGCAAACGTTATTTTTATATATATAAATAAATATGCCGTTTTCAAAATAAATTTATGCAAACCGACACACCTGATGATGACCGTTTGAGTTATGGTCGAAACGTCGTGAGAATTTTTTATTGTTTTATATATATTTTGTTATTTTGTTGTTTCTCTTCAACGTGACTTTACCGAAAAAACTAAGAATATGAATTACTGCAGTCACGAAAGCTTTAAATCAAAATTTAATCGCCTCTACGGGGAGGGTTTTCACATAACTTTAAGATCTTTCAACAAACTCCGGGATAAGAAAGCTCAGCTGATCGAGTCTCTCACCTTCCTGAAGAGATGCCGCGACTCTGGGGTAATACCAATCGCATTTACACTCACCTCTGCTACTGTAACTTCTTCTAATGCGAAACGAATTCTTTTCAAAACTAGCTTAGCTCTTATCTCAGAAAAAATCAGACTTATACGCACAGAACTAGATCAGTTAGACAAGACACTCTACAAATCACACTTATCATTGACGGCAATAATGTCCACATCGGATTGGGAACATGTAGACAATATGACTGCCTCTTCAGCTGCTACTATGTCGACCAAATGTAAGAAAAACCTGATTTCCAAATTTAACCTCCTCTTAAACAAAAGACCGGACCCACACACCAAAAAGTTAGACGTTAATAAAGTCGTAATTAATCGCAGTAACAGTTCTATTTCCGATGGTCTGAAATCCGTTTTAGCTAAAGGTCTAAACTTTGCAGTCACACCTAAACACATACCAGTTAATGATATAATTGCCCAAGTAGACGTTGCTCTCAGGGGCCTGGGTCACATCGCTGCAGACGTAGCAAGATCTGAAATCGCTGCAACCCTCAAAAACGCTAAGATGCCAGCTAGCAACCTCAGCAAAGATGAGCGTTTTGAATTATATAAATTAAAAAAGAGGAATGATATTGTAGTTCTCTCAGCTGACAAAGGCAATGCTACTGTTATCATGGATAAAATAGAATACAACAACAAAATTAAAGAATTACTCGACGATGGTAGTTATACAAAAATAAAAAGAGATCCCACCAACAGCCTCGTCACACAAACCAACAAAATAATTTCTGATTCAACCGCATTAATTGATCAATCTAAACAGTTTTCGTTGAAACCTTCTGCTGCCAGGCCACCAAGATTATACGGCTTACCAAAAATACATAAAGTTGATACACCTCTTCGTCCCATAGTCTCTACTATCAGCTCCCCCACCTACAAACTAGCTCGTTTTTTGTCTGAAATCCTGCGTCCTTTCACTGGAAAGACCACCTCTGCGGTACAAAATTCTACTCACCTGGTATCAACAATCAAGGGTATTTCCCTGTCCCCAGACGACCTGCTTGTCAGTTTTGATGTAGTTTCCTTATTCACCAAGGTTCCTGTACCTGACACCATTGCAATCATTGAAGACTTGGTTCATCAAGGACTAAACACTGAGGTACCCCCCCTGGTGAGACACTGTTTAACCAATACATACTTCACTTGGAATGGAACTTTCTACAAACAAACTGAGGGCACCCCAATGGGCTCCCCCCTTTCTCCAGTTATAGCTAACATTTTCATGGAGAAATTTGAGACTGACGCCATCCAGACTGCCACTCTGCGCCCAACCTTATGGAAGAGGTACGTGGATGACACTTTTGTCATCTGGCCACATGGCCGGCCTGCTCTAGACAAATTCTTCGACCACATCAATTCCATACACCCAGCCATCAGATTTACCATGGAAGTCGAAATAGATGGCAAGATACCTTTTTTGGATGTCCTAATTAAAAAGAGACCTGATGGTTCAATGAGCCACTCTGTCTACAGGAAAGCTACCCATACGGATGCTTATCTGAAACCGGATTCCCACCACCATCCATCACAGAAGAATTCTCTCATCAAGACTCTGTATCATAGAGCCCAATGCATATCCGACCAGGAACACATAAGCAGTGAACTCAAGCACGTACACCAAGCTCTTAGGGCTAATGGTTACTCCGACTATACAATCCGCAAAGCTATCACTCAAACCATGAAGAAGAACCCTCTTGAGGAGCCTTTCAAAACCATCACTTTACCCTACATTGCTGGGATCACAAAAAAGATCTCCAAAATCCTGAATAAACACAAGATCCAGGTCCGTTTCAACACATTACATAAAATCCGTGATCTGGTTCCGTCTGTAAAAGATGTGATTCCGGACATACAATACCCTGGTGTCTACAAACTAAGTTGCCTCTGTGGTAGTAGTTACATTGGAGAAACCAAACGCCATATCTCGGACCGCATTCGTGAACATAAAGCAGACCTTAAACACGGTAGGACCAACACCTCGGCCGTAGCAGATCATTGTTCTAATTCAGTAGGCTCACATGCCATTGACTTTTCCAAGACGGAGGTTCTTTGTAAGCCATCTGGCTTCCATGAGAGATTCGTTCATGAGGCTATCCACATATACAAACACAGAGACAATTTCAACCGAGAAGATGGATTCTATCTTAGCAATCATTGGAAAGATTTGATAAATCATTTCAGTTCTTGATTGATTGTTCACGCTTACAGTGCCTTTCAGACAGCATACATAAAAACAAATTTCGTCTCCCCCCTCCTCTTTTCAAAAAATAGATGGACTAGTCCTGGCAAACTGCCATCGTTGCGCGTGACGCAAACGTTATTTTTATATATATAAATAAATATGCCGTTTTCAAAATAAATTTATGCAAACCGACACACCTGATGATGACCGTTTGAGTTATGGTCGAAACGTCGTGAGAATTTTTTATTGTTTTATATATATTTTGTTATTTTGTTGTTTCTCTTCAACGTGACTTTACCGAAAAAACTAAGAATATGAATTACTGCAGTCACGAAAGCTTTAAATCAAAATTTAATCGCCTCTACGGGGAGGGTTTTCACATAACTTTAAGATCTTTCAACAAACTCCGGGATAAGAAAGCTCAGCTGATCGAGTCTCTCACCTTCCTGAAGAGATGCCGCGACTCTGGGGTAATACCAATCGCATTTACACTCACCTCTGCTACTGTAACTTCTTCTAATGCGAAACGAATTCTTTTCAAAACTAGCTTAGCTCTTATCTCAGAAAAAATCAGACTTATACGCACAGAACTAGATCAGTTAGACAAGACACTCTACAAATCACACTTATCATTGACGGCAATAATGTCCACATCGGATTGGGAACATGTAGACAATATGACTGCCTCTTCAGCTGCTACTATGTCGACCAAATGTAAGAAAAACCTGATTTCCAAATTTAACCTCCTCTTAAACAAAAGACCGGACCCACACACCAAAAAGTTAGACGTTAATAAAGTCGTAATTAATCGCAGTAACAGTTCTATTTCCGATGGTCTGAAATCCGTTTTAGCTAAAGGTCTAAACTTTGCAGTCACACCTAAACACATACCAGTTAATGATATAATTGCCCAAGTAGACGTTGCTCTCAGGGGCCTGGGTCACATCGCTGCAGACGTAGCAAGATCTGAAATCGCTGCAACCCTCAAAAACGCTAAGATGCCAGCTAGCAACCTCAGCAAAGATGAGCGTTTTGAATTATATAAATTAAAAAAGAGGAATGATATTGTAGTTCTCTCAGCTGACAAAGGCAATGCTACTGTTATCATGGATAAAATAGAATACAACAACAAAATTAAAGAATTACTCGACGATGGTAGTTATACAAAAATAAAAAGAGATCCCACCAACAGCCTCGTCACACAAACCAACAAAATAATTTCTGATTCAACCGCATTAATTGATCAATCTAAACAGTTTTCGTTGAAACCTTCTGCTGCCAGGCCACCAAGATTATACGGCTTACCAAAAATACATAAAGTTGATACACCTCTTCGTCCCATAGTCTCTACTATCAGCTCCCCCACCTACAAACTAGCTCGTTTTTTGTCTGAAATCCTGCGTCCTTTCACTGGAAAGACCACCTCTGCGGTACAAAATTCTACTCACCTGGTATCAACAATCAAGGGTATTTCCCTGTCCCCAGACGACCTGCTTGTCAGTTTTGATGTAGTTTCCTTATTCACCAAGGTTCCTGTACCTGACACCATTGCAATCATTGAAGACTTGGTTCATCAAGGACTAAACACTGAGGTACCCCCCCTGGTGAGACACTGTTTAACCAATACATACTTCACTTGGAATGGAACTTTCTACAAACAAACTGAGGGCACCCCAATGGGCTCCCCCCTTTCTCCAGTTATAGCTAACATTTTCATGGAGAAATTTGAGACTGACGCCATCCAGACTGCCACTCTGCGCCCAACCTTATGGAAGAGGTACGTGGATGACACTTTTGTCATCTGGCCACATGGCCGGCCTGCTCTAGACAAATTCTTCGACCACATCAATTCCATACACCCAGCCATCAGATTTACCATGGAAGTCGAAATAGATGGCAAGATACCTTTTTTGGATGTCCTAATTAAAAAGAGACCTGATGGTTCAATGAGCCACTCTGTCTACAGGAAAGCTACCCATACGGATGCTTATCTGAAACCGGATTCCCACCACCATCCATCACAGAAGAATTCTCTCATCAAGACTCTGTATCATAGAGCCCAATGCATATCCGACCAGGAACACATAAGCAGTGAACTCAAGCACGTACACCAAGCTCTTAGGGCTAATGGTTACTCCGACTATACAATCCGCAAAGCTATCACTCAAACCATGAAGAAGAACCCTCTTGAGGAGCCTTTCAAAACCATCACTTTACCCTACATTGCTGGGATCACAAAAAAGATCTCCAAAATCCTGAATAAACACAAGATCCAGGTCCGTTTCAACACATTACATAAAATCCGTGATCTGGTTCCGTCTGTAAAAGATGTGATTCCGGACATACAATACCCTGGTGTCTACAAACTAAGTTGCCTCTGTGGTAGTAGTTACATTGGAGAAACCAAACGCCATATCTCGGACCGCATTCGTGAACATAAAGCAGACCTTAAACACGGTAGGACCAACACCTCGGCCGTAGCAGATCATTGTTCTAATTCAGTAGGCTCACATGCCATTGACTTTTCCAAGACGGAGGTTCTTTGTAAGCCATCTGGCTTCCATGAGAGATTCGTTCATGAGGCTATCCACATATACAAACACAGAGACAATTTCAACCGAGAAGATGGATTCTATCTTAGCAATCATTGGAAAGATTTGATAAATCATTTCAGTTCTTGATTGATTGTTCACGCTTACAGTGCCTTTCAGACAGCATACATAAAAACAAATTTCGTCTCCCCCCTCCTCTTTTCAAAAAATAGATGGACTAGTCCTGGCAAACTGCCATCGTTGCGCGTGACGCAAACGTTATTTTTATATATATAAATAAATATGCCGTTTTCAAAATAAATTTATGCAAACCGACACACCTGATGATGACCGTTTGAGTTATGGTCGAAACGTCGTGAGAATTTTTTTATTGTTTTATATATATTTTGTTATTTTGTTGTTTCTCTTCAACGTGACTTTACCGAAAAAACTAAGAATATGAATTACTGCAGTCACGAAAGCTTTAAATCAAAATTTAATCGCCTCTACGGGGAGGGTTTTCACATAACTTTAAGATCTTTCAACAAACTCCGGGATAAGAAAGCTCAGCTGATCGAGTCTCTCACCTTCCTGAAGAGATGCCGCGACTCTGGGGTAATACCAATCGCATTTACACTCACCTCTGCTACTGTAACTTCTTCTAATGCGAAACGAATTCTTTTCAAAACTAGCTTAGCTCTTATCTCAGAAAAAATCAGACTTATACGCACAGAACTAGATCAGTTAGACAAGACACTCTACAAATCACACTTATCATTGACGGCAATAATGTCCACATCGGATTGGGAACATGTAGACAATATGACTGCCTCTTCAGCTGCTACTATGTCGACCAAATGTAAGAAAAACCTGATTTCCAAATTTAACCTCCTCTTAAACAAAAGACCGGACCCACACACCAAAAAGTTAGACGTTAATAAAGTCGTAATTAATCGCAGTAACAGTTCTATTTCCGATGGTCTGAAATCCGTTTTAGCTAAAGGTCTAAACTTTGCAGTCACACCTAAACACATACCAGTTAATGATATAATTGCCCAAGTAGACGTTGCTCTCAGGGGCCTGGGTCACATCGCTGCAGACGTAGCAAGATCTGAAATCGCTGCAACCCTCAAAAACGCTAAGATGCCAGCTAGCAACCTCAGCAAAGATGAGCGTTTTGAATTATATAAATTAAAAAAGAGGAATGATATTGTAGTTCTCTCAGCTGACAAAGGCAATGCTACTGTTATCATGGATAAAATAGAATACAACAACAAAATTAAAGAATTACTCGACGATGGTAGTTATACAAAAATAAAAAGAGATCCCACCAACAGCCTCGTCACACAAACCAACAAAATAATTTCTGATTCAACCGCATTAATTGATCAATCTAAACAGTTTTCGTTGAAACCTTCTGCTGCCAGGCCACCAAGATTATACGGCTTACCAAAAATACATAAAGTTGATACACCTCTTCGTCCCATAGTCTCTACTATCAGCTCCCCCACCTACAAACTAGCTCGTTTTTTGTCTGAAATCCTGCGTCCTTTCACTGGAAAGACCACCTCTGCGGTACAAAATTCTACTCACCTGGTATCAACAATCAAGGGTATTTCCCTGTCCCCAGACGACCTGCTTGTCAGTTTTGATGTAGTTTCCTTATTCACCAAGGTTCCTGTACCTGACACCATTGCAATCATTGAAGACTTGGTTCATCAAGGACTAAACACTGAGGTACCCCCCCTGGTGAGACACTGTTTAACCAATACATACTTCACTTGGAATGGAACTTTCTACAAACAAACTGAGGGCACCCCAATGGGCTCCCCCCTTTCTCCAGTTATAGCTAACATTTTCATGGAGAAATTTGAGACTGACGCCATCCAGACTGCCACTCTGCGCCCAACCTTATGGAAGAGGTACGTGGATGACACTTTTGTCATCTGGCCACATGGCCGGCCTGCTCTAGACAAATTCTTCGACCACATCAATTCCATACACCCAGCCATCAGATTTACCATGGAAGTCGAAATAGATGGCAAGATACCTTTTTTGGATGTCCTAATTAAAAAGAGACCTGATGGTTCAATGAGCCACTCTGTCTACAGGAAAGCTACCCATACGGATGCTTATCTGAAACCGGATTCCCACCACCATCCATCACAGAAGAATTCTCTCATCAAGACTCTGTATCATAGAGCCCAATGCATATCCGACCAGGAACACATAAGCAGTGAACTCAAGCACGTACACCAAGCTCTTAGGGCTAATGGTTACTCCGACTATACAATCCGCAAAGCTATCACTCAAACCATGAAGAAGAACCCTCTTGAGGAGCCTTTCAAAACCATCACTTTACCCTACATTGCTGGGATCACAAAAAAGATCTCCAAAATCCTGAATAAACACAAGATCCAGGTCCGTTTCAACACATTACATAAAATCCGTGATCTGGTTCCGTCTGTAAAAGATGTGATTCCGGACATACAATACCCTGGTGTCTACAAACTAAGTTGCCTCTGTGGTAGTAGTTACATTGGAGAAACCAAACGCCATATCTCGGACCGCATTCGTGAACATAAAGCAGACCTTAAACACGGTAGGACCAACACCTCGGCCGTAGCAGATCATTGTTCTAATTCAGTAGGCTCACATGCCATTGACTTTTCCAAGACGGAGGTTCTTTGTAAGCCATCTGGCTTCCATGAGAGATTCGTTCATGAGGCTATCCACATATACAAACACAGAGACAATTTCAACCGAGAAGATGGATTCTATCTTAGCAATCATTGGAAAGATTTGATAAATCATTTCAGTTCTTGATTGATTGTTCACGCTTACAGTGCCTTTCAGACAGCATACATAAAAACAAATTTCGTCTCCCCCCTCCTCTTTTCAAAAAATAGATGGACTAGTCCTGGCAAACTGCCATCGTTGCGCGTGACGCAAACGTTATTTTTATATATATAAATAAATATGCCGTTTTCAAAATAAATTTATGCAAACCGACACACCTGATGATGACCGTTTGAGTTATGGTCGAAACGTCGTGAGAATTTTTTATTGTTTTATATATATTTTGTTATTTTGTTGTTTCTCTTCAACGTGACTTTACCGAAAAAACTAAGAATATGAATTACTGCAGTCACGAAAGCTTTAAATCAAAATTTAATCGCCTCTACGGGGAGGGTTTTCACATAACTTTAAGATCTTTCAACAAACTCCGGGATAAGAAAGCTCAGCTGATCGAGTCTCTCACCTTCCTGAAGAGATGCCGCGACTCTGGGGTAATACCAATCGCATTTACACTCACCTCTGCTACTGTAACTTCTTCTAATGCGAAACGAATTCTTTTCAAAACTAGCTTAGCTCTTATCTCAGAAAAAATCAGACTTATACGCACAGAACTAGATCAGTTAGACAAGACACTCTACAAATCACACTTATCATTGACGGCAATAATGTCCACATCGGATTGGGAACATGTAGACAATATGACTGCCTCTTCAGCTGCTACTATGTCGACCAAATGTAAGAAAAACCTGATTTCCAAATTTAACCTCCTCTTAAACAAAAGACCGGACCCACACACCAAAAAGTTAGACGTTAATAAAGTCGTAATTAATCGCAGTAACAGTTCTATTTCCGATGGTCTGAAATCCGTTTTAGCTAAAGGTCTAAACTTTGCAGTCACACCTAAACACATACCAGTTAATGATATAATTGCCCAAGTAGACGTTGCTCTCAGGGGCCTGGGTCACATCGCTGCAGACGTAGCAAGATCTGAAATCGCTGCAACCCTCAAAAACGCTAAGATGCCAGCTAGCAACCTCAGCAAAGATGAGCGTTTTGAATTATATAAATTAAAAAAGAGGAATGATATTGTAGTTCTCTCAGCTGACAAAGGCAATGCTACTGTTATCATGGATAAAATAGAATACAACAACAAAATTAAAGAATTACTCGACGATGGTAGTTATACAAAAATAAAAAGAGATCCCACCAACAGCCTCGTCACACAAACCAACAAAATAATTTCTGATTCAACCGCATTAATTGATCAATCTAAACAGTTTTCGTTGAAACCTTCTGCTGCCAGGCCACCAAGATTATACGGCTTACCAAAAATACATAAAGTTGATACACCTCTTCGTCCCATAGTCTCTACTATCAGCTCCCCCACCTACAAACTAGCTCGTTTTTTGTCTGAAATCCTGCGTCCTTTCACTGGAAAGACCACCTCTGCGGTACAAAATTCTACTCACCTGGTATCAACAATCAAGGGTATTTCCCTGTCCCCAGACGACCTGCTTGTCAGTTTTGATGTAGTTTCCTTATTCACCAAGGTTCCTGTACCTGACACCATTGCAATCATTGAAGACTTGGTTCATCAAGGACTAAACACTGAGGTACCCCCCCTGGTGAGACACTGTTTAACCAATACATACTTCACTTGGAATGGAACTTTCTACAAACAAACTGAGGGCACCCCAATGGGCTCCCCCCTTTCTCCAGTTATAGCTAACATTTTCATGGAGAAATTTGAGACTGACGCCATCCAGACTGCCACTCTGCGCCCAACCTTATGGAAGAGGTACGTGGATGACACTTTTGTCATCTGGCCACATGGCCGGCCTGCTCTAGACAAATTCTTCGACCACATCAATTCCATACACCCAGCCATCAGATTTACCATGGAAGTCGAAATAGATGGCAAGATACCTTTTTTGGATGTCCTAATTAAAAAGAGACCTGATGGTTCAATGAGCCACTCTGTCTACAGGAAAGCTACCCATACGGATGCTTATCTGAAACCGGATTCCCACCACCATCCATCACAGAAGAATTCTCTCATCAAGACTCTGTATCATAGAGCCCAATGCATATCCGACCAGGAACACATAAGCAGTGAACTCAAGCACGTACACCAAGCTCTTAGGGCTAATGGTTACTCCGACTATACAATCCGCAAAGCTATCACTCAAACCATGAAGAAGAACCCTCTTGAGGAGCCTTTCAAAACCATCACTTTACCCTACATTGCTGGGATCACAAAAAAGATCTCCAAAATCCTGAATAAACACAAGATCCAGGTCCGTTTCAACACATTACATAAAATCCGTGATCTGGTTCCGTCTGTAAAAGATGTGATTCCGGACATACAATACCCTGGTGTCTACAAACTAAGTTGCCTCTGTGGTAGTAGTTACATTGGAGAAACCAAACGCCATATCTCGGACCGCATTCGTGAACATAAAGCAGACCTTAAACACGGTAGGACCAACACCTCGGCCGTAGCAGATCATTGTTCTAATTCAGTAGGCTCACATGCCATTGACTTTTCCAAGACGGAGGTTCTTTGTAAGCCATCTGGCTTCCATGAGAGATTCGTTCATGAGGCTATCCACATATACAAACACAGAGACAATTTCAACCGAGAAGATGGATTCTATCTTAGCAATCATTGGAAAGATTTGATAAATCATTTCAGTTCTTGATTGATTGTTCACGCTTACAGTGCCTTTCAGACAGCATACATAAAAACAAATTTCGTCTCCCCCCTCCTCTTTTCAAAAAATAGATGGACTAGTCCTGGCAAACTGCCATCGTTGCGCGTGACGCAAACGTTATTTTTATATATATAAATAAATATGCCGTTTTCAAAATAAATTTATGCAAACCGACACACCTGATGATGACCGTTTGAGTTATGGTCGAAACGTCGTGAGAATTTTTTATTGTTTTATATATATTTTGTTATTTTGTTGTTTCTCTTCAACGTGACTTTACCGAAAAAACTAAGAATATGAATTACTGCAGTCACGAAAGCTTTAAATCAAAATTTAATCGCCTCTACGGGGAGGGTTTTCACATAACTTTAAGATCTTTCAACAAACTCCGGGATAAGAAAGCTCAGCTGATCGAGTCTCTCACCTTCCTGAAGAGATGCCGCGACTCTGGGGTAATACCAATCGCATTTACACTCACCTCTGCTACTGTAACTTCTTCTAATGCGAAACGAATTCTTTTCAAAACTAGCTTAGCTCTTATCTCAGAAAAAATCAGACTTATACGCACAGAACTAGATCAGTTAGACAAGACACTCTACAAATCACACTTATCATTGACGGCAATAATGTCCACATCGGATTGGGAACATGTAGACAATATGACTGCCTCTTCAGCTGCTACTATGTCGACCAAATGTAAGAAAAACCTGATTTCCAAATTTAACCTCCTCTTAAACAAAAGACCGGACCCACACACCAAAAAGTTAGACGTTAATAAAGTCGTAATTAATCGCAGTAACAGTTCTATTTCCGATGGTCTGAAATCCGTTTTAGCTAAAGGTCTAAACTTTGCAGTCACACCTAAACACATACCAGTTAATGATATAATTGCCCAAGTAGACGTTGCTCTCAGGGGCCTGGGTCACATCGCTGCAGACGTAGCAAGATCTGAAATCGCTGCAACCCTCAAAAACGCTAAGATGCCAGCTAGCAACCTCAGCAAAGATGAGCGTTTTGAATTATATAAATTAAAAAAGAGGAATGATATTGTAGTTCTCTCAGCTGACAAAGGCAATGCTACTGTTATCATGGATAAAATAGAATACAACAACAAAATTAAAGAATTACTCGACGATGGTAGTTATACAAAAATAAAAAGAGATCCCACCAACAGCCTCGTCACACAAACCAACAAAATAATTTCTGATTCAACCGCATTAATTGATCAATCTAAACAGTTTTCGTTGAAACCTTCTGCTGCCAGGCCACCAAGATTATACGGCTTACCAAAAATACATAAAGTTGATACACCTCTTCGTCCCATAGTCTCTACTATCAGCTCCCCCACCTACAAACTAGCTCGTTTTTTGTCTGAAATCCTGCGTCCTTTCACTGGAAAGACCACCTCTGCGGTACAAAATTCTACTCACCTGGTATCAACAATCAAGGGTATTTCCCTGTCCCCAGACGACCTGCTTGTCAGTTTTGATGTAGTTTCCTTATTCACCAAGGTTCCTGTACCTGACACCATTGCAATCATTGAAGACTTGGTTCATCAAGGACTAAACACTGAGGTACCCCCCCTGGTGAGACACTGTTTAACCAATACATACTTCACTTGGAATGGAACTTTCTACAAACAAACTGAGGGCACCCCAATGGGCTCCCCCCTTTCTCCAGTTATAGCTAACATTTTCATGGAGAAATTTGAGACTGACGCCATCCAGACTGCCACTCTGCGCCCAACCTTATGGAAGAGGTACGTGGATGACACTTTTGTCATCTGGCCACATGGCCGGCCTGCTCTAGACAAATTCTTCGACCACATCAATTCCATACACCCAGCCATCAGATTTACCATGGAAGTCGAAATAGATGGCAAGATACCTTTTTTGGATGTCCTAATTAAAAAGAGACCTGATGGTTCAATGAGCCACTCTGTCTACAGGAAAGCTACCCATACGGATGCTTATCTGAAACCGGATTCCCACCACCATCCATCACAGAAGAATTCTCTCATCAAGACTCTGTATCATAGAGCCCAATGCATATCCGACCAGGAACACATAAGCAGTGAACTCAAGCACGTACACCAAGCTCTTAGGGCTAATGGTTACTCCGACTATACAATCCGCAAAGCTATCACTCAAACCATGAAGAAGAACCCTCTTGAGGAGCCTTTCAAAACCATCACTTTACCCTACATTGCTGGGATCACAAAAAAGATCTCCAAAATCCTGAATAAACACAAGATCCAGGTCCGTTTCAACACATTACATAAAATCCGTGATCTGGTTCCGTCTGTAAAAGATGTGATTCCGGACATACAATACCCTGGTGTCTACAAACTAAGTTGCCTCTGTGGTAGTAGTTACATTGGAGAAACCAAACGCCATATCTCGGACCGCATTCGTGAACATAAAGCAGACCTTAAACACGGTAGGACCAACACCTCGGCCGTAGCAGATCATTGTTCTAATTCAGTAGGCTCACATGCCATTGACTTTTCCAAGACGGAGGTTCTTTGTAAGCCATCTGGCTTCCATGAGAGATTCGTTCATGAGGCTATCCACATATACAAACACAGAGACAATTTCAACCGAGAAGATGGATTCTATCTTAGCAATCATTGGAAAGATTTGATAAATCATTTCAGTTCTTGATTGATTGTTCACGCTTACAGTGCCTTTCAGACAGCATACATAAAAACAAATTTCGTCTCCCCCCTCCTCTTTTCAAAAAAATAGATGGACTAGTCCTGGCAAACTGCCATCGTTGCGCGTGACGCAAACGTTATTTTTATATATATAAATAAATATGCCGTTTTCAAAATAAATTTATGCAAACCGACACACCTGATGATGACCGTTTGAGTTATGGTCGAAACGTCGTGAGAATTTTTTATTGTTTTATATATATTTTGTTATTTTGTTGTTTCTCTTCAACGTGACTTTACCGAAAAAACTAAGAATATGAATAAATTATGTTAATGAAGTCGGCCCAAACTGCAAGGGATGGGAGCGTGAGCGCCGAACCCGTCGCAATAAACTCGCGACGTCTTTAACGGACACATTATGTTAATGAGCCACCAGTCACTGGGCGTAACTGTGCCCAAATAAGGATTGCCACTGGAACGATATCGGCAGTGACCCATGCGGAGGGGACGTCACGCTCAAGAGCGCGGTGGACGTGGGAGGGGTGAATACCTTGGTGACATGACTTCACTAGCGAGGTACACCTCCGCCTGGCGTTTCACGCCGATGAGGTAATCCAGAGTGGTGACGTCACAGAGTTGGAGTTTAAGTTGATTTAGATTCATTTTCCATTGCTCCCTCTCTTGGGTGTGTGAGCTCAGCAACAACGTGGACATTATTGTGTATACACTGTGTGTGTGTACACTGTGTGTGTGTGTACACTGTGTGTGTGTACACTATGTGTATACACTGTCACTGTGTGTCACTGTGTGTGTGTCACTGTGTGTCACTGTGTGCATGTCACTGTGTGTGTATACACTGTGTGTACCCTGTGTGTGTACACTGTGTATACACTGTATGTACACGTGTGTACACTGTGTATACACTGTATGTACACCGTGTGTACACTGTGTGTGTGCACACTGTGTATACCCTGTGTGTGTGTACACTGTGTATACCCTGTGTGTGTACAGTGTGTGTGTACACTGTGTATACACTGTGTATACACTGTGTGTGTGTACAGTGTGTGTGTACACTGTGTGTATACACTGTGTGTGTGTACACTGTGTGTGTACAGTGTATGTGTACACTGTGTGTGTACAGTGTATGTGTACACTGTGTGTGTACACTATGTATAAACTCTGTGTCACTGCGTGTGTGTACACTGTGTGTGTATATATACACTGTGTTTACCCTGTGTGTGTACACTGTGCATACACTGTGTGTGTACACTGTGTATACACTGTGTGTGTGTGTACACTGTGTGTGTGTACACTATGTGTATACACTGTGTGTGTACACTGTGTGTGTACACTATGTGTATACACTGTGTGTGTACACTGTGTGTGTACAATGTGTGTATAAACTGTGTCCACTGTGTGTGTACACTGTGTATACACTGTGTGTACATTGTGTGTGTACACTGTGTGTACACTGTGTGTGTGTACACTGTGTGTGTACATTGTGTGTGCACTGTGTGTCGCTGTGTGTGTCACTGTGTCACTGTGTGTGTCACTGTGTCTGGCACAAGCGTCGTGGTGACGTCACCACCACTTAGTGGCGAATGGCGATTGTTGTTGTGTCAGTGTCACTGTGCGTCTGTCACTGTGTGTCAGTGTGTGTACACTGTGTGTGTGTACACTATGTGTGTACACTGTGTGTGTACACTGTGTGTGTGTGTACACTATGTGTATATACTGTGTGTGTACACTGTGTGTACAGTGTGTGTGTAAACTATGTATATACACTGTGTGTGTGTACACTGTGTGTGTGTACACTGTGTGTGTACAGTGTGTGTGTACACTGTTTGTGTATACTGTGTGTATACTGTGTGTGCACAGTGTGTTCACTGTGTGTATACACTGTGTGTGTACACTGTTTGTGTGTACACTGTGTGTGTACAGTTTGTGTATGTACACTGTGTGTACACTGTCTACACTGTGTGTGTACACTGTGTATATACTGTGTGTACACTGTGTGTGTGTACACTGTGTGTATACACTGTGTGTGTGTACACTGTGTATAAACTGTGTGTGTACATTGTGTATGTACCCTGTTTGTGTCCGCATTGAACCGAACCCCCGGCAAGGCCATCTACTTAATGACGAGAGAAAATTCACACGAAATGTCATTTTCAATGAAGTCTTCCAGATGTAAATTGATACAAGCTTTTAATGAAGAAATAAAATCATCTAATTCAAAACACAACACAATTCAAGATGTTTCATTTTAAAACTTCAAAACGGAGCATGGGGTACTTGCGTGAATGCGTCCTTCGTGTGCAAATGTTGTGACTTTCCTGGCCTGAAGGCCGTCAATGTGTTGGACCATTAAATGGTGCACAGCGTCTCAACAGCAGTGGGGTTTGCTTCAACCGATGGTCACGAACATCCAGACGTGAATCAGCAAGGAGCATTTCTAGTCCCAGTTAGACAAAATCTACGTCAACACGTAAGACAAAACTACAATTCGTGTTGTAGAGAATGTACCTCGTCCTATACGTGTAACTTTTAAGTGGTATGCCTTGTGACTGATGAATGATCCGAGTGTGCTCCCTATTTCAAAGAGAATGAGTTGCTCCAGGGGCAGATGCTTCGTGAAACACAAAAGTACCCTTTGACCTGTATCACAAGAACAACGGGTCTCACCTGAGTTCTCTGTACAGGTTACTTCCAAAACAAACACACACTTTGTCCTAACATCACTTATTCAATGTTTGACCCTCACAGACAAAATGTTACCTGTACGCGCACAGTCAGACAAGTATTAATTCTAAATCATTGACGGGCATATTATCAACATTGAATTACTGCAGCGAAATTGACTGCATCACGTTACATCGTATTAACAAGAAGTTATTTTACAAATACGCACCGTCTGCTTAACCGTGTATGTACACCGTACTATTGTTGCGTCATTCAAAACGAGTAGGCCGTTGCATGCTGGCGTCTGGGTCAAAATGTATCAAATTCTAAACATTACGCTACAAATAATAAATCACGGCGTTTCGATAGCAACACAAGCAATCGTCATCAGGTGGGACAAGCACAGCAGCACTAATAAGAAACTGCTGGAGTAGGCGCCTACTACTTCAGCAGTTTCTCTTGCTGTGGTTGTCCCACCTGATGACGATTGCTTGTGTTGTGATCTAAACGCCGTGATCTGTTGTTTCTACCCACGTGGTGACTTTACCGAAATAACTCAAGAGTGTGGATTCCTGCAGTCACGAAAGCTTCGAATCAAGATTGCCTACAAACTACACAACCGAGATGACGCATCATCGCCCCCTACTAACAGGCTCTTGTCCACATGCAGGCTGGTGCAGGGCCACCACCTTGCGCCACACAGGGGAAGCTGCTATTTGGGGATGCTCTTCGAGTGTTTCAGACGAGATACAAAACTCCGAGTTGCTGAGGCGGTTAAGCAAGCACCGTGTAAATGCAATTATTATAACATAGTGAATGCTTGGGGGCTTATTGTCTCTCGCTCCTGGTTGGAGATCTACCCAACCCACGGGCCCACAAAGATTGGCCGCCCTTACTCTGCAGGATGAACCTAAGAAATCAGTGTCCAACTTCACATTATTGTCATTAAAGGCCTGTGACAAAGGTGCATCTATTGGAGCGACATCGTCTATGGCTTACACATCTACCGGGTCTCCACTTGACTTTGTATTGTCTAGGAGCAAGTCCACCCACACCTACACTTCCACAAACTGCTGGGAGTTGCCTCGCTCTGCCTCACAGTCAGAATTCTCCTCCTGCTTCACGTTGCCTCCATCGATGTGAAGGTCGGATTTTGAAGTTGAATCTCCATCTTCACATTTAACCTGCACTTCTTTACTCTTCACCATCACTTCTTCCCTCTTCACCATCACTTCTTCGCTCATCACTTCTTCCCTCTTCACCGTCACCTCTTCACATTTCACCTCGATACCTTTAAGTGTCAAAGCTGGGATTTTCCTCCGGTTCTTGTTTCATGAGGGATGGGCTCATTGCGGCACTTTGACTTTCACAAGCTGACTTCAGACTAAACTCCTTGTGGATCTTCCTATGCTTGTGCGTTCTCTGGTGCACTTGAAGATTTTATGAATCTGCAAACGCCTTCCAGCAGAGTGCACCTGAAGGGTTTCTCTCCTGTGTGTTCTCTGGTGTTTTTGAATAGATGACTGTGAGAATGCCTTTCCACACACACTGCACTTGAAGGGTTTCTCTCCCGTGTGTGTTCTCTGGTGTCTTTGACGATTTGATGAATCTGCAAATGGCTTCCCGCACAGAGTGCACCTGAAGGGTTTCTCTCCTGTGTGAGTTCTCTGGTGTACTTTAAGATGTGGCAACTGTGCAAACATAATCCCGCACAGAGTGCACTGGAAGGGTTTCTCTCCCGTGTGTGTTCTCTCGTGTCTTTGAAGAACTGATGGCCATGCAAATGCCTTCCCACACACAGTGCACTTGAAGGGTTTCTCTCCTGTGTGTTCTCTGGTGTACTTTAAGATGTGGTGACTGTGCAAACGCCATCCCACACACAGTGCACTTGAAGGGTTTCTCTCCTGTGTGTGTTCTCTGGTGTTTTTTAAGACCAGATGACTGTGAAAATGCCTTCCCACACACACTGCACTTGAAGGGTTTCTCTCCTGTGTGTGTTCTCTGGTGGGTCTGAACAACTGATGAATGGGCAAACGCCTTCCCGCACAAGGTGCACCTGAAGGGTTTCACTCCCGTGTGTGTTCTCTGGTGTCTTTTAAGAGCAGATGACCGTGAAAATGCCTTCCCACACACACTGCACTTGAAGGGTTTCTCTCCCGTGTGTGTTCTCTGGTGTATTTTAAGAGCAGATGACTGTGAAAATGCCTTCCCACACACAGTGCACTTGAAGGGTTTCTCTCCTGTGTGTGTTCTCTGGTGGGTCTCAAGAACTGATGGCCATGAAAATGCCTTGTCACACAGTGCACTTGAAGGGTTTCTCTCCTCTGCGAGTTCTCTGGTGCTGTGTCAAATTTCCAGTCCGATCCGTGCTGTATGCACGCTGGTCGCAATATTGACTTGTCGTACCGAGCTGCTGTGCTGACTGCCTTTGCTCCATCAGACCAGTGTCAGCTGCAGACAGAAAATAAGAATATGCACACCATCTACACGTCAGTATCGAGGCACAGAGGAATGCATATATACAGTCACATGTGACTTGCACGTCTATACTTATTTATATATTCATGATGCAGTGAAAAAGTTTCCCAAATACCTCACACGGGCTGTCATGGCACACAATGAGAGGGCAAATGGTCATAAATATGCCTGGAAGCCCTCGTATCTTCAAGATGAATGTTAACTCAAAACTCCGAGTACATAATTTCGGCAAAGGGTGTTGAAAACAAAACTATTTGTGTTATGCAGAAATGCATGAATTAATGTTCAATCGCAACTTAGAGGTGTGAATCCAGGCTCAGATGTCCTTAAATGCTGGGATGAACAGATCCGACTTCAGCTGAATGTGTGTGCTGTGTTCACCTCCTGTTTCCATTCTTACAAAGACTTCCAGAGAAAAAAAAAACTATTGTTTTGATATAACTTCCGTGTTCAACAGAGTTAATAGATCTTCTTTGGTTCTTTTGGTAAAGTCACGTAGAATGAGAATAAAATAATAAAATAAAACAATAAAATTCTCACGACGTTTCGGCCACAACACAAGTGGCCTTCTTCAGGTGAAAGGAACAAACCTGTCGGGACGACAAAGCTACAATGAACGCTGCTAAGATTCGTAGCGTCTTTTAAACTGGTTGAGAGAAGTGAGGCACCTTGACAAAGGGGTTTACATAACAGGATAATTTAGCATAGACTTTACTGCAAACACAAACTTGACACTGTCACGGGTCAAGAGGCGGTGGCATGTCCAGAACCATGCCTGGCCACCTTCATCTGCTCAGCATTAATGCTTAATCACTCCACCAAGTAATTAATTGAGGATCAACAAACATAGCCGAGGCTAACTGGAGTTTGCATGTCTCTCTCCGTGGTGAGATGTTAACTACCTCACCTGGTATACAGGAAGTCGTGGGTTCGATCCCGACCCTGACGCCTGCTGTATATTTGGAGTTTGCGCGTCTCTACGTATAGTGTCTTTGACCGATAGACATTGACACACGTATTCTTGGTTCTTTCGGTAAAGTTACGTAGATAAAAAATAACAATAACAGATAATACAATTACATTAAATAAAGACCACTTGTGTTGCAATCAAAACGTGGGGGTTTTTTGCTTTATTTACATTTTTTTATTTTTATTATGTTATTTTATTTTATTTTCTATCTACGTGACTTTACCGAAAGAACCAAGAATATTAATTCCTGCAGTCACCAAAGTTTTAAGTCAAAACATTCACACACGTTGACAAAGCCTCACCTTGTGTTGTTGTGGGCAGGTCGCTTCTGATAACAAGAGCGGTATAGCAGCTCAAGCGGGCTTGGCCTGGTGAAAAAAATAAAAACTGCGTGAATATTTACAATAAAACAAAGTTACACAGTGGCGAGCCGGGTGAAGACAAATTAAACTTAAGCGAGATAATTAAAGTGAACGCAATCAGGCGAGGGCAGGAGGCAAGGCCCCGCGTGGCCAGGCCCCGCGTTGTAAAGTTCCAACCTGGACATCGATTCCCATGCTCGCTGCTACTCAACTGACATCCCTACGAGAGAGAGAGAGAGGCTCTACCTTGGTAAACAACAACCACCATGACCACCATGAGAATTTCTCACCTCGGATTTCAGTCCAAGCGCGGATCGGCAGCCTCCTGTTACCTCGCGACGTCACGCGGGTAAGCAGGTATCATGACGTCACTTCCGGGGTAAGAGACACGCCCCTCCCACAATGAGCGGCTCTGTAACTGAATAAATTATATACTTAGTTTTTTCGGTAAAGTCACGTTGAAGAGAAACAACAAAATAATAAAATATATATAATCCAATAAAAAATTATCATGACGTTTCGACCATAACTCAAACGGTCGTCTTCAGGTGTGTTGGTTTGCAAAAAAATATTTTTAAACGGCGCATTTATTTATTTATAAAAAAACGTTAGTGCCACGCGCAACGATTTGGCAGTTTACCCAGGACTAGTCCATCTATATTCTGAAAAGAGGAGGGGGGAGACGAAATTTGTTATAATGTATGCTGTCTGAAAGCCACTGTAAGCGTGAACAATCAATTAAGACCTGAAATGGTTTATCAAATCTTTCCAATGATTGCTAAGATAGAATCCATCTTCTCGGTTGAAATTGTCTCTGTGCTTGTATATGTGGATAGCCTCATGAACGAATCTCTCATGGAAGCCAGATGGCTTACAAAGAACCTCTGTCTTGGAAAAGTCAATGGCATGTGAGCCTACTGAATTAGAACAATGATCTGCCACGGCCGAGGTGTTGGTCCTACCGTGTTTAAGGTCTGCTTTGTGTTCACGAATGCGGTCCGAGACATGGCGTTTGGTTTCTCCAATGTAACTACTACCACAGAGGCAACTTAGTTTGTAGACACCAGGGTATTGTATGTCCGGAAGCACATCTTTTACAGACGGAACCAGATCACGGATTTTATGTAATGTGTTGAAACGGACCTGGATCTTGTGTTTATTCAAGATTTTGGAGATCTTTTTTGTGATCCCAGCAATGTAGGGTAAAGTGATGGTTTTGAAAGGCTCCTCAAGAGGGTTCTTCTTCATGGTTTGAGTGATAGCTTTGCGGATTATATAGTCGGAGTAACCATTAGCCCTAAGAGCTTGGTGTACGTGCTTGAGTTCACTGCTTATGTGTTCCTGGTCGGATATGCATTGGGCTCTATGATACAGAGTCTTGATGAGAGAATTCTTCTGTGATGGATGGTGGTGGGAATCCGGTTTCAGATAAGCATCCGTATGATTAGCTTTCCTGTAGACAGAGTGGCTCATTGAACCATCAGGTCTCTTTTTAATTAGGACATCCAAAAAAGGTATCTTGCCATCTATTTCGACTTCCATGGTAAATCTGATGGCTGGGTGTATGGAATTGATGTGGTCGAAGAATTGGTCTAGAGCAGGCCGGCCATGTGGCCAGATGACAAAAGTGTCATCCACGTACCTCTTCCATAAGGTTGGGCGCAGAGTGGCAGTCTGGATGGCGTCAGTCTCAAATTTCTCCATGAAAATGTTAGCTATAACTGGAGAAAGGGGGGAGCCCATTGGGGTGCCCTCAGTTTGTTTGTAGAAAGTTCCATTCCAAGTGAAGTATGTATTGGTTAAACAATGTCTCACCAGGGGGGGTACCTCAGTGTTTAGTCCTTGATGAACTAAGTCTTCAATGATTGCAATGGTGTCAGGTACAGGAACCTTGGTGAATAAGGAAACTACATCAAAACTGACAAGCAGGTCGTCTGGGGACAGGGAAATACCCTTGATTGTCGATACCAGGTGAGTAGTATTTTGTACCGCAGAGGTGGTCTTTCCAGTGAAAGGATGCAGGATTTCAGACAAAAAACGAGCTAGTTTGTAGGTGGGGGAGCCGATAGTAGAGACTATGGGACGAAGGGGTGTATCTACTTTATGTATTTTTGGTAAGCCGTATAATCTTGGTGGCCTGGCAGCAGAAGGTTTCAACGAAAACTGTTTAGATTGATGAATTAATGCGGTTGAATCAGAAATTATTTTGTTGGTTTGTGTGACAAGGCTGTTGGTGGGATCTCTTTTTATTTTTGTATAACTACCATCGTCGAGTAATTCTTTAATTTTGTTGTTGTATTCTATTTTATCCATGATGACAGTAGCATTGCCTTTGTCAGCTGAGAGGACTACAATATCATTCCTCTTTTTTTAATTTATATAATTCAAAACGCTCATCTTTGCTGAGGTTGCTAGCGCACTAACCGCTAGACTACCGCCACACACGTTACACACACACGCACAGTACACACACACGGTGCACACACAGTGTACACACACACGGTACACACACACACAATACACACACACAGTACACACACACACACAGTACACACGCACAGTACACACACACACAGTACACACACACACAGTACACACACACACGGTACACACACACACAATACACACACGTTACACACACACAGTACACACACAGTACACACACACAGTACACACACACAGTACACACACACACAGTACACACACACAGTACACACACGCACAGTACCCACACGCACGGGACACACACACGGTGCACACACACGCACGGTGCACACACACGCACAGTACACACACACACAGTACACACACAGTACACACACACGCACAGTACACACACACACAGTACACACACACACAGTACACACACAGACGGTACACACACGTTACACACACGCACAGTACACCCACACGCACAGTACACACACACAGTACACACACAAATGCACAGTACACACACGCACAGTACACACACACACACGCACGGTACACACACGCACGTTACACACACACATGCACGTTACACGCACACGCACGGTACACACACACATGCACGGTACACACACACTCACGGTACACACACGCACGGTACACACGCACACATACGCACACGCACGGCACGCACACACACACATGGTACACACACGCACGGTACACACACACACTGTACACACACACACGGCACACACACACACGCACGGTACTCACACACACTCACAGTACACACACACAGTACACACACACAGTACACACACACGGTACACACACACGCACAGTAGACACACACAGTACACACACACACGCACAGTACACATACACGCAGTATATACACACACAAACGCACAGTACACACACGCACAGTACACACACAGTACACACACACACGCACGGTACACACACGCACGTTACACACACACACGCACGGCACGCACACACACGCATGGTACACACACGCACGGTACACACACACTGTACACACACACACACGCACGGCACACACACACACGCACGGTACTCACACACACTCACAGTACACACACACAGTACACACACACACGGTACACACACACATGCACGTTACACGCACGGTACACACACACACGCACGGTACACACACACTCACGGTACACACACGCACGGTACACACGCACACATACACACACGCACGGCACGCACACACACGCATGGTACACACACGCACGGTACACACACACACACTGTACACACACACACACGCACAGCACACACACACACGCACGGTACTCACACACACTCACAGTACACACACACACAGTACACACACACGGTACACACACACACGGTACACACACACGCACAGTAGACACACACAGTACACACACGCACAGTACACACACACGCACAGTACACACACACAGCACCTGCCCCGAGCACCTTAACAGACTGTTGGGGCAGGTGCTGTTAGCGAGCACCTGCCCTGACAACCTTAACAGACTGTTGGGGCAGGTGCTGTTAGCGGGCACCTGCCCCGAGCACCTTAACAGACTGTTGGGGCAGGCGCTGTTAGCGGGCACCTGCCCCGAGCACCTGAACAGACTGTCGGGGCAGGTGCTGTTAGCGAGCACCTGTGCAGGCCAGCACGGCTTGGTGAATGAGCTATTGTGTGTGTGTGCGAACTTGAGAGGGTGGGTAGGTGGTTTTGTGAGTGATTGATTTGTATAAATAAATATTCTGATGAATTTGCAACTTGGTATCTGAATTCAATATTTGGACGGCAGAACGTGTATTTACATTCGTATTCATGTGTGTCATGTATGAAGTGTATTTGTTGGGGTGTGTGTGTGCGCACCTTCTACCAACAGTCTGTTCAGAAGGGTGCGCGAGGCGCGTGCTAGTGGTTCGTGTGCTGGGCTCCTCTCTGATTCGTGCGCCAAGGAGCACGTGACGTGCCATGCCGTCAGCCAAATAGCCGCGTTCTTGCGACGCTCAAGATTCCCGAAGAATGACCTCGTACGAGAAGATTGCACAGAAAGACATTGACATGGTGAGTGGAGTGAGTGTTGCTGTGTGTGTGTAGATTCCCGTGTGGGGAGTCGGCAGGATTAGCGCGAATTTATATTCCAGTTGTTGAGTTGTTTGTTTAAGTCATGGGCCTCCTCTACATCCAATCAGACTCAAAACGATTACAGCATCTGATTCAACGTGTTAAAACATTACCAATGTGGAGACCTCCCCTTGAAGGCATCAGCATAGGGGAGACAAAGGTGGCCAGGCGCGGTGTGCCGTGCTGGTCTTCAGCACAGCTCTGGCCCAAGGCTACCAGGCGGGGATCTTCGTCTCTGCAGCTGTACGTGAGGAGCGTGCTTAGTGGCACGCTTCACAACTTTTTTTTTTCCTCCGCCCCCGGTTCCCTCCCTTTTGACTCCGGATTCTAAGAAGCCTGTGAGGTCCTCATCCACAGCCACTTGGGCCGAAGCGGTCGCGGTCTACGAGGCGAACCAAGGGTACTGAACATCTGTGAGAACGAGCTTTATAGTTCATCGTATTCCTCCAGTGTGAATATTGATTGAGATTCTGATTCTGACCAAAGGCAAGGACAGAAACCCCCCCCCCCCCCCCGTGTAGCCGTAACAGACTTGGGGCAGGTGCTCATCGCGAGTAACCAATCAACACCCACCACTCAACTTGCTTCAGTGGGAAACAACTTTGACGTGCCCGCCCTTGCTCGACAGTAAACAATGATTTAATAGCGACGACGAGTACATTCATATGTAGAGTGACGCACCTTGAATGACGACATTCAAGGTGCGTCACTCTTTGGCCTGTGGCCGCACCTCCCAGCAATTTGCCTCTTTGGTTTTTCCTCTTAAAAACCTGGCGAGTTGCTATCTCTTAAACAAGTAATTTGGCAAGGATAGTCTCGCTAACAATAAGTAAATCAATGGTAAACTAGCGCTAATTTAATGGTGGCTTTCAGACAGCATGCATTAATTTTTCGTCTCCCCCCTCCTCTTTTCCGAACATACATGGACTCGTCCTTCTAAACCAGGGGTGTCCAAACTACGGCCCGCAGCAAATTCTGAAAATATAATAGAATATGGGCCGCACAAGAAGCTTGAGCTCAACTCTGTTGCACTTCTCAGTTTCAACACTAGATGGAGCCAGCCACTGAAAACCGTGCTTCTCCACTAAACAAAATTAAGCAAAGAAAAACTTTTACCGCGAGTCACCAGAAATGGCAGCACCGAAGAAACGCAAAATAGCAAGTGAGAGTAGAAGATTTCAAACACGGTGGGAAAATGAATATTTTTTCAAAGAAATCAACGGAAAGTGTGTCTGTTTGATTTGCAATGAAGATGTTGCTGTGATGAAAGAGTATAATGTCCGTCGGCACTATGAGACCAAACATCAGAGCTACACATCATACACTGGTGCCGAACGAACACAGAAAGTCAAGCAAATGGCGGCTAGCCTGCAAGCTCAACAACAATTTTTTTCGTGCTAACAAAATACAGGAAAATGCCACAACAGCAAGCTATGAAGTCACTAAACTTATTGCCCAGCACGGCAAACCGTTCTCAGACGGGGATTTCATAAAGCAGTGCCTCATCAAAGTCACAGAAATAATGTGCCCGGAAAAAGTGCAGGATTTCAACAGCGTGAGCTTATCCAGAAATACAGTGGTGCGGAGAATCGAGGACTTGTCAGCTAACTTGAAACTTCAGCTGAGAGACAAAGCTTGTGCTTTTGATTTTTACTCGATAGCATGCGACGAGAGCACAGATGCCACAGACACCGCGCAGCTGTTAATTGTTTTGCGGGGAGTAGATGATAATTTTTGCTGTACGGAGGAACTGCTTGATATGATGAGCCTAAAAGGCACAACGACGGGTAGAGATATTTTTGAAGCTGTGTCAGAGGCAGTTGAAAAGATGGGGCTTAAATGGGACAAGCTCTGTGGAGTAACAACGGATGGAGCTCCGGCCATGACGGCCGAGCGCAAAGGAATGGCATCGATGGTGTGCGCCAAGGTAAAAGAGAGCGGAGGTGAGGCTGTTAGGATGCACTGTATAATCCACCAAGAAGCACTGTGTGCCAAGACTGTCCAGCTGGGCAATGTGATGAACACTTGTAAAAACTGTCAACATAATTCGAGCTAGAGGACTGTACCACAGAGAATTTCAAGCTTTCCTATCTGATGTGGATGCTGAATACGGGGATGTACTCTACCACTCTGATGTGCGCTGGCTCAGCCACGGCTCTCTGCTGCAGCAGTTTTATTCGCTGAGATCAGAAATCGACCAGTTTTTGAAAGAGAAGGGCCGACCTCTTCATGAACTGAGTGACCCTCTGTGGCTGGCAGACCTGGCATTTTTAGTTGATCTTACTCATCATCTGAATACACTGAACAAGAACCTACAAGGCAAAGAACAGCTGGTGCCACACCTGCATGCGCACATGAAAGCCTTCTGTGTAAAGCTACGCCTGTTTGAGAGACAACTACGAAGCTTTAATGCTGCACACTTCCCTGCGCTGTCTGAAATCAAGTCTGCTTTTCCAAAGGCCGACCTTTCTGCTAAAAAGGAGAAATGTGTCTGTGATTGTACCTCTCGTGACAGAATTCAACCAGCGTTTCCAATATTTTTCTGTCATTGAAAAACAAATCAAGCTGTTCTCGACCCCCTTCCTGGTGGATGCAGAATAAGTGGAAGAGAGTCTGCAGTTAGAACTGATTGAAATGCAATGTGATGATTCTCTGAAGAGTCAACATCAGCTTCTCTCCCTCCCTGACTTCTATCAGAGTTTGGATAATGCCAAGTTTCCTCTGATGAGACACCATGCAAAAAGAATGAGCCTGTTCGGCTCAACATACATATGTGAACAAACATATTCTCTGTTAAATAAGAACAAAGCAGACTGAGAACCAGAATGACTGATAGCCATCTCTGTGAAGTCCTTCGTGTCTCAACCACCAAACTTTCTCCTGACATGTCAGCCATCCTTCAATCCAACGGACAGCATCACTGCTCCCACTGAGTGCAATGTTCTTCACATTATGGGTGAGTTAGAAATACACACAGTATTCATGTGTCAATGTCACCTCTAGTGTGTGGCCCGGCCTTTTGTTTATTTTTCTGTATTTGGCCCTCACTAAAAAAACTTTGGACACCCCTGGTGTAGTGTATAGTAGTGTAGTGTATAGTGGAGTGTATAGTGTAGTGTATAGTTTAGTATACTAGTTATCACGTGACTAGTGTAGCTAGCCAGGTGGTGACCACACTCGTGCGTGCATCTCCACTCATCCGTGTTTACAAGTAAGCGCTCGTGTGTGTATGTGCACCCGCGTGTTTGTTCGTGTCTGTATGTACGCACACTGTTGCACATGGTTCGCTCGTGTGGGTGTGTAGTGGAACGCACTGCTCATGAAAACGTTGCCTCGTTACGCGGTAAATGATGCGGCACAACAGGAGGGAACTGCAGGGATGAGGCTCTCCGCTCTTGGTGCCGTGAATTAAAACAGCGCCAGGGTGGAGCGTCCCGTCCCTACAGCTCGTAGCTGTGACGGAGCGAGAGTGATCAGCGGACAGCCACCATGGTTGCCAGGTAAGCGGAGACTTCACCCGGAACTCGCCTCCACACGTGTTCCCCTTGAACGTTGTCGCAATAAACGTACAATCAGGAATGTTTAAAATATCAGACCTTTGTTGTTCTGCAAGAATATTAACGCTCAAACTCGTATCGAACTCTTCATGAATTCACTTGGTCAAACAGTTCAGGTACTCGGCAAAGCATTTCACCACCCGGTATGCAACAGTTAAACAATCTACTCCAAATCAACACCGAAATGTCAAATTATCATCCACCATTGATTTCCACATCGATGGAAGCCATTTGCCATGACGTCCAAGCCATTAAACACCGGAACAACAAACGTGCCATTCAAGTACATCTTGAAACCCATTATCTGAAGTACTTTGTATTAAACAATAACTAAATAAAAGAAACACTTTTACAATATTGAGCGAAGTTATAGTCACGGACTTTTTCCAACTTTAGCACAACAGCACCACAAAAGCTCAGATATGTGGTTCATAATAAATGAATCAATCTGATTGAAATCATCAACTGGCCAAACACTTTTCGATTTCAACATCACCTTATAAAAGAATAACATTTTAAATATGTTGTTTTATTTTTTACCTACGTGACTTTACCGAATAGAACCAAAGAGTATGGATCCTTGCAGTCACGAAAGCTTCAAATCTAGAAATAAGCGCGCAACTTTATCTGTGATGAGCGCTGCACTTTCCATTGTTTTCATGCAGGGGGCGCTGCAAACCTACGCACCCCCTGCATGGACGACGGAGGCGCAGGGACAGACGTTCGATTACGTTGGAATCGATCTGCAGACGGCGGTCTTCTCGCACGGCCAGCTCCGTGTCGCCTTATCTCGATCCCGCAATCCCAAACAGGTGAAGGGCCGCATCGAACCGAACCCCCGGCAAGGCCGTCTACTTAACGTTGAGAGAAAATTCACTCGGAATGTCCTTTTCAATGAAGTCTTCCAGATGTAAATTGATACAAGCTTTTAATGAAGAAATAAAATAATCTAATTCAAAACACAACACAATTCAAAGATGTTTCATTTTATAACTTCAAAACGGAGCATGGGGTGCTTGCGTGAATGCGTCCTTTGTGTGCAAATGTTGTGACTTTCCTGGCCTGAAGGCCGTCAATGTGTTGGACCATTAATTGGTGCACAGCGTCTCAACAACAGCAGTGGGGTTTCCTTCGAACATCCAGACGTGAATCAGCAAGGAGCATTTCTAGTCCTAGTTAGACAAAATCTACGTCAACACGTAAGACAAAACTACAATTCGTGTTGTAGAGAATGTACCTCCTCCTATACGTGTAACTTTCAAGTGGTATGCCTTGTAACTGATGAATGATCCGAGTGTGCTACCTATTTCAAAGACAATGAGCTGCTCCAGATGCTTCGTGGAACACAAAAACACCGTTTGACCTGTATCACAAGAACAACGGGTCTCACCTGAGTTCTCTGTACAGGTTACTTCCAAACAGACACGCTTTGTCCTAACATCACTTATTCAATGTTTGACCCTTACAGATCAAATGTTACAAGTATGCACAAAATCAGACAAGTATTCATTCTAAATTATTGACAGGCATATTAACAAAATTGGATTACTTCAGTGAAATATCCTGCATCACGTTACATCGTATTAACAAGAAGCTTTTAAAAAAAATGCACAGTCTGCTTCACAGTGTATGTAAAACATACTATCGTGTCATTCAAAACGAGTAGGCCATTGCATGCTGGCGTCTGAGTGAAAATGTAGCAAATTCTAAACATTACCTACAAACAACACAACTGAGATTACACATCAATCATCGCCCCCTACGGACAGGCTCTTGTCCACATGCAGGCCGGTGCAGGGCCACCACCTTGTGCCACACAGGGGCAGCTGCTACTTGGGGATGCTCTTTCAGTGTTTCAGGCGAGGTACGACACAGAACTCCGAGTTGCTGAGACGATTAAGCAAGCACCATGTAAAATAAATTATTATGATTACATAGTGAATGCTTGGGAGCTTATTGGCTCTTGCTCCTGGTTAGAGATCTACCCAACCCATGGGCCCACAAAGTGTTCAACTTCACATTCTTGTCATTAAAGGCCTGTGACAAAGGTGTATCTATTGTAGCGACATCGTCTCTGGCTTACACATCTACCAGGTCTCCACTTGACTTTGTATTGTCTAGGAGCAAGTCCACCCACACCTCCACTTCCACAAACTGCTGGGAGTTGCCTCGCTCTGCCTCAGTCAGAATTCTCCTCCTGCTTCACGATGTGAAGGTCCCATTTTGGAGTTGGATCTTCATCTTCACATTTTACCTTCACTTCTTCGCTCATCACTTCTTCACATTTCACCATCACCTCTTCATATTTCACCTCGATACCTTTAAAAGTGTCCAAGCTGGGATTTTCGTCCGGTTCTTGTTTCATGAGGGATGGGCTCATTGCGGCACTTTGACTTTCACAAGCTGATCTCAGACTCCGACTCCGCTCCTTGTGGATCTTCCGATGCTTTTGTGTTCTCTGGTGTCTTCGAAGATTTGATGAATCTGCAAACGGCTTCCTGCACAGAGTACACCTGAAGGGTTTCTCTCCTGTGTGTGTTCTCTGGTGTTTTACAAGAGCAGATGACTGTGCAAACGCCTTCATGCACACACTGCACTTGAAGGGTTTCTCTCTCGTGTGTGTTCTCTGGTGTACTTCAAGATTTGATGAACGTTCAAACGCCTTCCCGCACAGAGTGCACCTGAAAGGTTTCTCTCCCGTGTGTGTTCTCTGGTGTTTTTTAAGAGCAGATGACCGTGAAAATGCCTTCCCACAAACACTGCACTTGAAGGGTTTCTCTCCCGTGTGTGTTCTCTGGTGTGTTACAAGATTACATGACTGTGTAAACGCCATCCCGCACATCGTGCACTTGAAGGGTTTCTCTCCCGTGTGTGTTCTCTGGTGTGTTACAAGATTACATGACTGTGCAAACGCCTTCCCACACACACTGCACCTGAAGGGTTTCTCTCCCGTGTGTGTTCTCTGGTGGGTCTCAAGAACTGATGGCCATGCACATGCCTTGTCACACACAGTGCACTTGAAGGGTTTCTCTCCTGTGTGAGTTCTCTGGTGCCGTGTCAAATTTCCAGTCCGATCCGTGCTGTATGCACGCTGGTCGCATTGTTGACTTGTCGTACCGAGCTGCGCTGAGTGCCTTTGCTCCATCAGACCAATTCTGCAGAGGAAGCGTCAGCTGCAGACAGAAAAAAAAGAATATCCACACCATCTACACGTCAGGCACAGAGGAATGCACACGAGACTTACACGTCTATACTTATTAATATATTCATGATGTAATGAAAAGTTTCCCAAATTCATCAGATTTGATGAACGTGCAAACGCCTTCCCGCACAGAGTGCACCTGAAGGGTTTCTCTCCACGGGCTGCTATGGCACACAGTGAGAGGGAAAATGTCATGAATCTGCCTGGAAGCCTTCATATCTTTAAGATGAATGTTAACCCAAAACTCTAAGCACACAATTTTGGCTGACTACAAAAGGAATACTCCGACTACACAATCCGCAAAGCCATCACTCCAGTCATGAAGAAGGATCCTCTTGTGGAGCCACTCAAAACCATCACCTTACCCTACATTGCAGGGGTCACTAAAAAGATCTCCAAAATCCTGAGTAAACACAAGATCCAGGTCCGATTCAACACAGTACACAAAATCCGTGATTTAGTTCCATCTGTAAAAGATGCTCTTCCAGACATACAGTACCCGGGCGTTTACAAACTAAAGTGCCTCTGTGGTAGTAGCTACATTGGAGAAACCAAAAGACATATCTCGGACCGCATCCGCGAACATAAAGCAGACTTGAAACACGGTAAGACGAACTCCTCTGCCGTGGCAGATCACTGTTACAATTCAGTGGGCTTACATGACATTGACTTCTCCAAGACGGAGGTTCTTTGCAAACCAACTGGCTACCATGAGAGATTCGTTCATGAGGCCATTCACATATACAAGCACAGAGACAATTTCAACCGAGAAGATGGATTCAGGCTTAGTAACCACTGGAAAGATGTGTTAAATCATTTCTGTTCTTAATTAATTGTAATTTTACGATGACCTTCAGACCGCAGCTCTTTCGCCAGCATTGCCTCTTAATACCTCTCACACCACGGTTAATGGTATGGTTTACAACATGGAGTATACTAGGGCTTCGCAGCTGTCTCTCTCCCCCTCCTCTGTTCCGACCATGGACGAACTCGTCCGTCTGAACGGGGCCCGTAGCTATCCGTGGTACGGAAATTTGAGGGTAAGAATCCACCCATTTTTTCGCCATATAGCATTGTGATATATAACGACTTATGGTTGGTAGCTTAGCTGATTGGAGAATATAGAGTTTATTGATAACATGAAGGTAATTTATAGTTTAGTTTTTATTGGTTCACTATATAGTACTGTGAATAGCTCAATGCTAAATTCGCCTAGTTATTTCAATGCTAAATTCTCCTGTTTTGATTTGTACTAAGTGCCTCGGTGAATGTGTATGCTCTGACTTCAACGTAACTATTTCTGTAGCAGTTACAAGCGAATGCCTTAATTTAGCTATTTCAATGCTAAATTCTATGCTAATTCCTTTTAACAATGGGTGCCTCTGCGGAGGTGTATGCTTTAACTTTTAACATAGCTATTTCTGTGACCAGTCACAAGCTAATCATTCAGCCTTTTCAATGCTAAATTTTATGCTAATTCCTTCGTCAAGGCTCTTTGTTCCTCTCACACAGCTTAAAAGCCGTGATCTGAACGTGGCTCTCTCACTCCAGCGCTGTCCTACCAGACAGTCTCGCTCTCTTCACCTGATGAAGGCCGCTTGTGTTGTGGCCGAAACGTCGTGAGAATATTATTGTGTTATTTTATTTTATCAATTTATTATTTTATTCTCATTCTACGTGACTTTACCGAAAGAACCAAAGAAGATGAATCATTGCAGTCACGAAAGCTTTAAATCGAAATTTAACCGCCTCTACGGGGAGGGATTCCACACATCCTTAAGATCATTCAACAGACTTCGGGATAAGAAGGCTCAACTAATCGAGTCTCTCACCTTTCTGAAGAGATGCCGCGACTCTAAGGTAATACCAACCGCATTTACACTAACCTCTGCTGTTGCAACTTCTCTTAATGCAAAACGAATTCTAGCTAGAACTAGCTTCGCTCTTATCTCGGAAAAAATCAGACTTACACGCACCGAACTCGATCAGTTAGACAAGACACTCTACAAATCACACTTAAAATTGACAGCAACAATGTCTACATCGGATTGGGAACATGTAGACAATATGACTACCTCTTCGGCTGCCACTATGTCGAACAAATGTAGGGACAATTTGATTTCCAAATTCAATCACCTCTCCAGCAAAAAATCGGATCCACACACCGAAAAGATAGACGTCAACAAAGTCGTAATTAATCGCAGTAACAGTTCCATTTCTGATGGTCTGAAATCCGTTTTAGCTAAAGGTCTAAACTTTGCTGTCACACCGAGACACTTACCGGTTAATGATATCATTGCCCATGTCGACGTTGCACTCAAGGGCTTGAGTCACATCTCTGCAGACGTAGTAAGATCTGAAATCGCTGCAACCCTCAAAAACGCTAAGTTGCCACCTAGCAACATCAGCAAAGACGAACGTTTTGAATTATCTCAATTAAAAAAGAGGGATGATATTGTCGTTCTCTCAGCCGACAAAGGCAATGCCACTGTCATCATGGACAAAACAGAATATAACAACAAAATTCAAGAACTACTCAACGATGGCAGCTATACAAACATAAAAAGAGATCCCACCAACAGCCTGGTCACCAAAACGAACAAAATTATCTCTGATTCAACAGCATTAATTGATGAGAACAAACAGTTCTTGTTGAAACCCTCTGCTGCCAGACCACCAAGATTATATGGCCTTCCAAAGATACACAAAGAAGATACACCCCTTCGTCCCATCGTCTCTACTATCAGCTCCCCCACCTACAAACTGGCACGTTTTCTGGCTGATATACTGCGACCTTTCACTGGAAAAACCACCTCTGCGGTACTAAATTCTACTCACCTGGTATCGACAATCAAAGACATTTCCCTGTCCCCAAACGACCTGCTTGTCAGTTTTGATGTGGTGTCCTTGTTCACCAAAGTCCCGGTACCTGACACCATCGCTATCATTGAAGACCTGGTTCATCAAGGACTGCATACTGATGTACCCCCCCTGGTGAGACATTGCTTAACCAACACATACTTCACCTGGAATGGAACTTTCTACAAACAAACTGAGGGCACCCCAATGGGCTCCCCCCTATCTCCGGTTGTAGCCAACGTATTCATGGAAAAATTTGAAACTGACGCCATCCAGACTGCCACTCTACGCCCGACCTTATGGAAGAGGTACGTTGATGACACCTTTGTCATCTGGCCACATGGCCAGCCTGCTCTAGACCAATTCCGCGACCACATCAATTCCATACACCCAGCCATCAGATTTACCATGGAGGTCGAAAAAGATGGCAAACTACCCTTTCTGGATGTCTTAATTAAAAGGAGACATGATGGTTCAATGAGCCACTCTGTCTACAGGAAAGCTACCCATACAGATGCTTACTTGAAACCGGATTCCCACCACCATCCATCCCAGAAGAACTGCCTCATCAAGACTCTATACCATAGAGCCCAATGCATTTCCGACCAGGAACACATTACCAGTGAACTCAAGCACGTACACCAGGCTCTCAGGGCTAATGGCTACTCCGACTACACAATCCGCAAAGCCATCACTCCAGTCATGAAGAAGGATCCTCTTGTGGAGCCACTCAAAACCATCACCTTACCCTACATTGCAGGGGTCACTAAAAAGATCTCCAAAATCCTGAATAAACACAAGATCCAGGTCCGATTCAACACAATACACAAAATCCGTGATTTAGTTCCATCTGTAAAAGATGCTCTTCCAGACATACAGTACCCGGGCGTTTACAAACTAAAGTGCCTCTGTGGTAGTAGCTACATTGGAGAAACCAAAAGACATATCTCGGACCGCATCCGCGAACATAAAGCAGACTTGAAACACGGTAAGACGAACTCCTCTGCCGTGGCAGATCACTGTTACAATTCAGTGGGCTCACATGACATTGACTTCTCCAAGACGGAGGTTCTTTGCAAACCAACTGGCTACCATGAGAGATTCGTTCATGAGGCCATTCACATATACAAGCACAGAGACAATTTCAACTGAGAAGATGGATTCAGGCTTAGTAACCACTGGAAAGATGTGTTAAATCATTTCTGTTCTTAATTAATTGTAATTTTACGATGACCTTCAGACCGCAGCTCTTTCGCCAGCATTGCCTCTTAATACCTCTCACACCACGGTTAATGGTATGGTTTACAACATGGAGTATACTAGGGCTTCGCAGCTGTCTCTCTCCCCCTCCTCTGTTCCGACCATGGACGAACTCGTCCGTCTGAACGGGGCCCGTAGCTATCCGTGGTACGGAAATTTGAGGGTAAGAATCCACCCATTTTTTCGCCATATAGCATTGTGATATATAACGACTTATGGTTGGTAGCTTAGCTGATTGGAGAATATAGAGTTTATTGATAACATGAAGGTAATTTATAGTTTAGTTTTTATTGGTTCACTATATAGTACTGTGAATAGCTCAATGCTAAATTCGCCTAGTTATTTCAATGCTAAATTCTCCTGTTTTGATTTGTACTAAGTGCCTCGGTGAATGTGTATGCTCTGACTTCAACGTAACTATTTCTGTAGCAGTTACAAGCGAATGCCTTAATTTAGCTATTTCAATGCTAAATTCTATGCTAATTCCTTTTAACAATGGGTGCCTCTGCGGAGGTGTATGCTTTCACTTTTAACATAGCTATTTCTGTGACCAGTCACAAGCTAATCATTCAGCCTTTTCAATGCTAAATTTTATGCTAATTCCTTCGTCAAGGCTCTTTGTTCCTCTCACACAGCTTAAAAGCCGTGATCTGAACGTGGCTCTCTCACTCCAGCGCTGTCCTACCAGACAGTCTCGCTCCCTTCACCTGATGAAGGCCGCTTGTGTTGTGGCCAAAACGTCGTGAGAATATTATTGTGTTATTTTATTTTATCAATTTATTATTTTATTCTCATTCTACGTGACTTTACCGAAAGAACCAAAGAAGATGAATACTATTGCTGTTATGCAGAAATGCATTAATTAATGTTCAATCGCAACTTAGAGGTGTAAATCCAGGCTATGTCCTTGAATGCTGGGGTTGAACAGTTCTGACTTCAGCTGAATGTGTGTGCTGTTAACTTCTTGTTTCCATTCGTATAAAGAGTTCCAGAGGAAAACAAAAATAAACTATTGTTTTGATATAACCTCCATGTTTAACAGAGTTAATAGACTTTACTGCAAACACAAACTTGACACTATCACACACTGCCATGAGTAAACAGGTGGTGGTGGTGTGACCAGAACCATGCCTGGCCACCTTCATCTGCTCAGCATTAATTCTTCCTCACTCCACCAAGTAATGAATCGAGGATCAATCAACATAGCCGAGGCTATCCGTGTCTCTGTCTCTCTCTCCCCGTGGTGAAGGTGTTCCCCTCCACACATTCAGAGTCAACAGCGGCACGCGCTTAGCGTCTTTGACCGATAGCTACATTGATACACGTATTGTTGGTTCTTTCAGTAAAGTCACGTAGATAGAAAATAAAAATAACAGATTAAATTCAATAAGATAAAGACCACTTGTGTTGCGATCGAAACGTCGTGGGTTTATTGTTTTATTTTTATTTTTTTCATGTATTTTTATTATTTAATTTTCTATCTACGTGACTTTTCCGAAAGAACCAAGAATATTAATTTCTGCAGTCACCAAAGTTTAAAGTTAAAACATTCACACACGTTGACAAAGCCTAACCTTGTGTTGTTGTGGGCAGGTCGCTTCTGATAACAAGAGCGGTATAGCAGCTCAAGCGGGCTTGGCCTGCTAACAAAAGAACGAAAATAAAAACTGCGTGAATATTTACAATAAAACAAAGTTACAAAGTGGCGAGCCGGGTGAAGACAAATTAAACTTAAGCGAGATAATTAAAGTGAATGCAATCAGGCGAGGGCAGGAGGCAAGGCCCCGCGTGGCTAGGCCCCGCGTTGTAAAGTTCCAACCTGGACATCGATTCCCATGCTCGCTGCTACTCAACTGACATCCCTGAGAGAGAGAGCGAGGCTCTACCTTGGTAAACAACAACCACCACCACCATGAGAATTTCTCACCTCGGATTTCAGTGCAAGCGCAGATCGGCAGCCTCCTCTTACTTCGCGACGTCACGCGGGTAAACAGGTAACATGACGTCACTTCCAGGGTAAGAGACACGCCCTTCCCACGAGCGGCTCTGTAACAGAATTAATTATGTTAATGAGCCTAGCCCATATGTCGAGGGATGGGGCGTGGCTGCTGAACGCCTCGCAATCAACTCTCGACGGCTTCAACGGCTACATTATGTTAATGAACCGCCAGTCACTGGGCGAAGCTTTGCCCAAATAAGGATTGCCACTGGATTAATATCGGCAGTGACCCAAGCGGAGGTGACGTCACGCTCAAGAGCGCCGTGGACGGGGTTGGGGGAGTGTGAATACCTTGGTGACATGACGTCACTAGCGAGGTACACCTCCCGCTGGCACTTCATGCCGATGAGGTCATGGGGATGGAGTTTAAGTTGATTTAGATTCATTTTCCATTGCCCCCTCCCTTGAGTGCGTGAACTCAGCAACAACAACGTGGACATTATTGTGTATACGTACACACTGTGTACACTTTGAGGCCACGTGAAGCGTCAAAGGCTCGCTGGAAGGAAGAAGTCGCGTGACAGACTCAGCAGTTGCGATGGGTTAACCGACGGATGGCTATCGATTAGAAATCACATATCCCCGAGTCTCACCTGTGAGTGGCACCACCTGACGCTGTTGTGGATCCCCACGTGGCTCGGAGCCTCAAAAGCTCCGTGACTTCCGGGTGGTGATACAAAGACAAAGGTCCCCCGTGTAGCCTTAACAGACTGTTGGGGCAAGTGCTGTTAGCAAGTAGCAGCACCACCTATGAAGGCCGGAACGGTACACGAGGGGGTGGGTGGCCAGCACCGCGCCCGACCGCCTTTGTCTCCCCAGTAATGATGTTTGCACATCACACCGGGTACTCTCTTGAGGCTGAGTCGACCTAGGGGAGGCCCAGAACCGGTTCAAATAATCGTCACTGGGTGTTGGCTGTGAGCGGGAATCAAACTCGGGTCGTTATGTTGGTAGAGCAGCGCACTAACCACACACACACACAGACATACACACACACACAGACACACAGACACACACAGACATACACACAGACACACACACAGACACATACATACACACATACACACAGACACATACGTACACACAGACACACACACAGACACACACACACACAGACACACACACAGACACACACACACAGACACACATACACACACACACAGACACACATACACACACACAGACACACACACATACATACACACAGACACACACACACAGACACACACACATACAAACACACATACATACACACAGACACACACTCATACATACACACAGACACACACACAGACACACACACACACAGACACACACACAGACACACACACACAGACACACATACACACACACACAGACACACATACACACACACAGACACACACACAGACACACACAGACACACACACATACATACACACTGACACACACACAAACACAGACACACAGAGACACAGACACACACACACATACAAACACACACATACATACACACAGACACACACTCATACATACACACAGACACACACAGACACATACACAGACACACACAGACACACACACATACATACACACATACACACAGACACATACATACACACACACATACACACAGACACACACACACAGACACACAGACACACACACATACATACACACAGACACACACACATACATACACACAGACACACACACACAGACACACACACAGACACACACACATACACACAGACACACACACATACACACACACATACACACAGACACACACAGACACACACACATACACACACATACACACAGACACATACGTACACACAGACACACACACACCCAGACACACACACACAGACACACACACACAGACACACATACACACATACACACAACAACAACAACCGCCATTCGCCACTAAGTGGCGGTGACGTCACCACGACGCTTGTGCCAGGCTATGTGCACCCTGAGGCCACGTGAAGTGTCGACCGCCCGCTGGCAGGTCACGGGGCAGACCCAGGTGCCACGGGTCGACTGACTGAGATGACTGGCTGATGCACCACCTGTGCCCCCTACTGTGCCAATCTGCTGTGCTTTAGCCACCCGGCGCTCCGCTCGTTGTTCTGAGCGTCGCTCCTCCGCCCTCCGTTGTTGTTGGAGGGCGACTACCTCTAACTGCCCAGTAGCATCCTTCACGAGCCTCCTCCACAGAGGCCGATCTTGGTACCGCTGGTACCAGTCATCGGCAAGTCCACTCAGCTCCACGTCCTCCTGTACCACATCACTCCATCTCTTCTCTAGCCCGTGCCGCGCCCGCTTAGCCCCCTCAATCCGGCCAAACAAAAGCTGTTTCGGCATGCGGTGGCTGGGCATGCGGGCTACATGACCCAGCCATCGCAGCCTTGCCTGCCGGAGGAGCTCACCGATGGGACCCTGCCCAGATCTTTCAAGGATTTGTGAGCTCCTCACACAATCCAGTCTGGTTAAACCCAAGATGGATCGTAGGCAGGCCAGCCTAAATGTTTCTAACCGGCGAAGATGTTCCATTAGGGGGGTCCACGTTTCGCAAGCGTAAAGAAGGGAGGGAATGACCGTGGCCGAGAAAACCTGAAGCTTATTGCGGAGCGACAGACCAGGTAGCTTCCACACAGCGTTACGCAACCGATGAAAAGATATTGCCGCTCGACTGATTCAGAGTGAGACCTCTGCTGTTAAACTGGAGCCAGTCATAAGCACACTGCCCAGGTATGGGAAACTCTCCACTCTCTCCACAACTGCCCCATCACCGATTGGGAGTTGTGGGGGTGGAGTGTCACACACACAGACACACATACACACACAGACACACACACACAGACACACACACACATACAAACACACACACATACATACACACAGACACACACTCATACATACACACAGACACACACAGACACACACAGACACACATACACACACACAGACACACACAGACACACACACATACATACACACAGACACAGACACACAGACACACACACACACATACAAACACACACAGACACACACACATACATACACACATATACACAGACACATAAATACACACACACATACACACAGACACACACACACATACATACACACACACAGACACACAGACACACACAGACACACACAGACACACATACATACATACACACAGACACACAGACACATACACAGCGCGCTAACCACTACACAACAATGCGTTACGCTTACACACACACACAGACACACACACAGACACACAGACAAACACACACACAGATACACACACATACACACACAGATACACACACATACATACACACAGACACATACATACACACAGACACACACACAGACACACACACACAGACACACAGACACAACAACACAACAACCGCCATTCGCCACTAAGTGGCGGTGACGTCACCACGACGCTTGTGCCAGGCTATGTGCACCGTGAGGCCACGTGAAGTGTCGAACGCCCGCTGGCAGGAGGTCACTGGGCAGACCCAGGTGCCACGGGTCGACTGACTGAGATGACTGGCTGATGCACCACCTGTGCCCCCTACTGTGCCCACCTGCTGTGCTTTAGCCACCCGGCGTTCCGCTCGTTGTTGTGAGCGTCGCTCCTCCGCCCTCCGTTGTTGTTGGAGGGCGACTGCCTCCAACTGCCCAGTAGCATCCTTCACGAGCCTCCTCCACAGAGGCCGATCTTGACACCGCTGGTACCAGTCATCGGCAAGTCCACTCAGCTCCACGTCCTCCTGTACCACATCACTCCATCTCTTCTCTAGCCCGTGCCGCGCCCGCTTAGCCCCCTCAATCCGGCCAAACAAAAGCTGTTTCGGCATGCGGTGGCTGGGCATGCGGGCTACATGACCCAGCCATCGCAGCCTTGCCTGCCGGAGGAGCTCACCGATGGGACCCTGCCCAGATCTTTCAAGGATTTGTGAGCTCCTCACACAATCCAGTCTGGTTAAACCCAGGATGGATCGTAGGCAGGCCAGCCTAAATGTTTCTAACCGGCGAAGATGTTCCACCAGGGGGGTCCACGTTTCGCAAGCGTAGAGAAGGGAGGGAATGACCGTGGCCGAGAAGACCTGAAGCTTAGTGCGGAGCGACAGACCAGGTAGCTTCCACACAGCGTTACGCAACCGATGAAAAGATATTGCCGCTCGACTGATTCGGAGTGAGACCTCTGCTGTTAAACTGGAGCCAGTCATAAGCACACTGCCCAGGTATGGGAAACTCTCCACTCTCTCCACAACTGCCCCATCACCGATTGGGAGTTGTGGGGGTGGAGTGTCCGATGGTACAAAATACCCAGGCAGGTGCTTAGTTTTGGTGGGGCTGATGGTAAGGCCCCACCTCTTAGTGGCACGCTCCAGTCTCAGCAGCAGCGTCTCCAACTCCTCCTCTGACTGAGCAGCTATTACCAAATCATCAGCATACATAACGTGGTTGAGTAATAGGGAGCCATCCCTTGACCGCACCCGGGCATCGATTAGCCTCCCATTATATCTGTACCATATGGAGATTCCCCCGGTACAGCTATTGAAGGCTTCACGAACTACGTGGTCAAAATAGATGTTAAATAATGTGGGAGCCAGAGGACATCCCTGTCGCACCCCAAGGTGTACAGGGAATGGCTCTGACTCCCGGCCACGTAGTTTTACCCGGGCCCGCTCACCATCATGAAGGTCCTTAATGATCGTGAGCAGAGGGTCAGGTACTCCAAAAGCACGAAGAACGACCCAGAGCCCAGGCCTACTGATGGTATCATAGGCCTTGACCAGGTCAATAAAGCAGAGATGTAGGTCTTGTTGGAATTCCCTACACCTCTGCTGTAGCAGACGGACAGAAAATATGGCATCTGTGCAGGACCGCCCTTTCCTGAAACCGCATTGGGGCTCCGCAAGCCTCTCCTCAGCGTGCCTGGCAAGGCGATGCTGAATAATCCTTGCCAGGACCTTTCCCGGCACACTGAGGAGTGAGATGCCCCTGTAGTTATTACAGTCTGTGCGGTCCCCCTTCTTAAAAAGGGGGACCACCAGGGCATCCTTCCAATCCTGCGGAACCCGTCCAGTGGTCCATACTGTTGTTATGATGTCATATAGGGCAGTCTGTGCACAAACGCCACCCTCCCTCAGCATTTCGCTTGGGAGATCATCTCTGCCCGCTGCCTTTCCTGGTCTCAGACTCCGGATCGCCTTCATTACTTCCTCAGCAGATGGAACCTCAGCCAGCCACTCACAGGGGGTGACTTCATCCAATATTTGAGGCACCGCAGCCTCAGCAGGGTCATCCTCACTTTGTGCCACGATGTTTTCCTGGCTGAGGGATTTTCCCTCCCCCAGGACCTCACAGAAATGCTCAGCAAATCTGCGAACCTGTTCCTGGGGGTCGGAAATTGGATCACCGTTTTTTCCCCTAATGATGGTAATAGGTGTGGCGCTGCAGGTTACTTTTTTGATGGAGTTAAATAGAGATTTGTGATCACGGGCCACTGAGGCAGACTCAATCTCCTCAGCAACCCGCGACCACCACCCATCCTTGCAGCGCCTCACGGCTCTCCGAACCTCCGAGCGAAGGCTGCGGTAAGCCTCCTCATTCTCTGACGTGGGATTCTGTAGCCGATGACAGTGGGCCTGTCGCTTTTTCTCAACCATCCTGAACAACTCCTCTGTCAGCCAGGGTGTCTGGGGAGGTCTGGACCGCGTACCCAAAGCAGCCATTGCAGCTGCATGAGTCACAGTCCTAAACCTCGCCCATTTA